>NC_069502.1:688131873-688269373 GCF_027579735.1 Bombina bombina
TTACTGACAAGCCATTAGTGTATTGCTTTTCTGGAGATGACTTTGACTATGTGCTTAGCATTTTGTTGGAGTTAAACACAGTTTTGGGTAAACAATAGCAATATTAAAACGCTCTCAGTTCCAGAATGTTTATCGGAAGGAGGGCTTCCTCCTGAGTCCACGAACCCTGAGCCTTCAGGGAGTTTCAGATTGTACCCCAGCCCAGAAGGCTGGCATCTGTCGTGACTATAGTCCACTCTGGCCTGCGGAAACTCATACCCCTGGACAGATGGACCTGAGAGAACCACCAGAGAAGAGAATCCCTGGTTTCTTGATCCAGATTTAGCAGAGGGGACAAATCTGTGTAATCCCCATTCCACTGATTGAGCATGGAAAGTTACAGTGGTCTGAGATGTAGGCGGGCAAACGGAACTATGTCCATTGCCGCTACCATTAGGCCGATTACTTCTATACACTGAGCCACTGACGGCCGAGAAGTGGAATGAAGAGCACGGCAGGAAGTTAGAAGCTTTGATAACCTGACCTCTGTCAGAAAATGTTTCATTTCTACTGAATCTATCAGTGTTCCTAGGAAGGAGACTCTTGTGAGAGGGGAGAGAGAACTCTTTTCTTCATTCACCTTCCACCCGTGAGACCTCAGAAAGGCCAGAACAATGTCCGTATGGGACTTGGAGATTTGAAAAGTCGACGCCTGTATCAGAATGTCGTCTAGGTAAGGAGCCACCGCTATGCCCCGTGGCCTTAGAACCGCCAGTAGGAACCCTAGAACCTTCGTAAAGATTCTTGGTGCCGTGGCTAACCCGAAGGGAAGAGCCACAAACTGGTAATGCCTGTCTAAGAAGGCGAACCTGAGGAACTGATGATGATCTCTGTGAATTGGAATGTGGAGATAAGCATCCTTTAAGTCCACAGTAGTCATATATTGACCCTCCTGGATCATAGGGAGGATGGTTCGGATAGTCTCCATCTTGAAGGATGGGACCCTGAGAAATTTGATTAGGTTCTTGAGAGCCAAGATTGGTCTGAAAGTTCCATCTTTTTTGGGAACTATAGAAGCCCTGCCCCTGTTCCTGCTTTGGAACTGGGTGGATCACTCCCATAACCAGCAGGTCTTGAACACAACGTAAGAATGCCTCTCTCTTTATCTGGTTTACAGATAATTGTGAGAGATGAAATCTCCCCTTTGGAGATGAAGCTTTGAAGTCCAGAAGATATCCCTGGGAAACAATCTCTAATGCCCAGGGATCCTGGACGTCTCTTGCCCAAGCCTGGGCGAAGAGAGAGAGTCTGCCCCCCCCACTAGATCCGGTCCCGGATCGGGGGCTACTCCTTCATGCTGTCTTAGAGGCAGACGCAGGTTTCTTGGCCAGCTTCCACTTATTCCAAGTCTGGTTAGGTCTCCAGACTGGTTTGGACTGGGCGAAATTTCCCTCTTGTTTTGCATTAGAGGAAACTGAAGCTGCGACACTCTTGAAGTTTCGAAAGGAACGAAAATTATTCTGTTTGGTCCTTAACTTATTGGACCTATCCAGAGGAAGGGCGTGACCTTTTCCTCCAGTAATATCAGAAATTATCTCCTTCAGACCGGGCCCGAATAGGGTCTGTCCCTTGAAGGGGATGTTAAGAAGCTTAGACTTTTAAGTAACGTCTGCTGACCAGGACTTAAGCAATGGCGCCCTATGCGCCAAAATGGCAAAACCTGAATTCTTAGCCGTTAGCTTGGCTAAATGAAAAATGGCATCAGAAATAAAGGGGTTAGCTAACTTAAGAGCTTTAATCCTGTCTAGAATATCGTCTAATGGGGTCTCCACCTGTAGAGCCTCCTCAAGAGACTCAAACCAAAAAGCCGCTTCAGCAGTAACTGGGGCAATGCATGCAAGAGGCTGGAGAATAAAACCTTGATGTATAAAAATTTTCTTAAGGAGACCCTCCAATTTTTTATCCATAGGATCTAGGAAAGCACAACTGTCCTCGACGGGGATAGTTGTACACTTAGCTAGGGTGGAGACTGCTCCCTCCACCTTAGGAACCGTCTGCCACGAGTCCCGTATGGTGGCATCTATGGGAAACATCTTTTTAAAAGCAGGAGGGGGAGAGAACGGCACGCCTGGTCTATCCCATTCCTTAGTAATAATTTCCGAAAACCTCTTAGGGACTGGAAAAACATCGGTGTAAACAGGTACTGCAAAGTATTTGTCCATTTTACACAATTTCTCTGGAACCACAATGGGGTCACAGTTATCCAGAGTCGCTAAAACCTCCCTAAGCAATAAGCGGAGGTGTTCAAGCTTAAATTTAAACGCTGTCATCTCAGAATCAGACTGAAGTAATGCCTTCCCTGAGTCTGAAATGTCACCCCCAGATAGAAGCTCACCTGCCTCGGCTTCTGAGCATTGTGAGGGTATATTGGACACAGGCAATAAAGCGTCAGAAAGCTCTGTATTAATTCTAGCCCCAGAGCTGTCTCACTTTCCTTGTAGCCCTGGCAGTTTGGAGAATACCTCTGTGAGGGTAGCATTCATAACTGCCGCCATGTCCTGTAAGGTAAAAGAATTAGACGCGCTAGATGTACTTGGCGTCACATGAGCGGGAGTTATAGGTTCTGACACATGGGGAGAGTTAGATGGCATAATCTCCCTCTTTTCAGTCAGAGAATCCCCTGGAGGTAAATCTTTAAGCGCCATAATATGGTCTTTATAGTTTATAGAAATATCAGTACATTTGGTACACATTCTAAGAGGGGGTTCCACAATGGCTTCCAAACATATTGAACAAGGAGTTTCCTCTAAGTCAGACATGTTTAACAGACTAATAATGAGACAAGCAAGCTTGGAAATCACTTTAATAAAGGTGAAACAGTAATTAAACAAAAACGTTACTGTGCCTTTAAGAGAAAAAAACTAGCACTTAAACTGCAAAACAGTGAAAAAATACAGTAGAATCTTTGAAATTTTTACAGTGTGAATAAGGGACTAAAGCAGCATTGCACCCACTTGCAAATGGATGATTAAACCCTTAGGCCCCAAACCGGATTGAAAAACGTTAAAAAACGTTAAAAATCAATTGAGCACCATGCCACAGCTCTGCTGAGGCTCCTACCTGCCCTTAAATACAATTTTGTGCAGAAATAACCCCTTTGAAATGGTTCTCAGATGCCAGAGGACTCTTCTAGGGAAGCTGGATGTCTCAGTCTGTATTAAAACTGCACAGTTAGAGCGCTAAAATAGGCCCCTCCCACCCAGTACTGGATGTCAGAGGGGCCTTAAGAAAATACTCCTAGGAGTATCTGACTAGCCATGTGGAAACTAGGCCCCAAAAAAAGACTTATCTCCCTCAGAGAAAAAACGTCCTATTTATTTGAAATCATGTAAACGTTTTGTCACTAAGCAATAAGAATATTAACATGAGTATTACCCTGTTATGTAAGCATGATCCCAGTCGCTGTTAAATCACTGCATCAGGCTTACCTCAAATATACAAGGCTCTGTCAGCATTTTCTAGAACTTATTCCTCTCTCTAGAAATAAAAATACTGAACATACCTCAAAGCAGGTAATCTACAGGCCGTTCCCCCAACTGAAGTTTTCCCATATTCATCTGTTATGTGTGAGAACAGCAATGGACCTTAGTTACAAACCTCTAAGATCATCAAATCTCCAGGCAGAACTCTTCTTCTAATTTCTGCCTGAGAGAAAAACAGTACAACGCCGGTACCGTTTAAAAATAACAAACTCTTGATTGAAGGTAAAACTACACTAAGTCACCACATATCTCTTGATACTTCCTTTCTTGTCGAGAGTTGCAAGAGAATGACTGGGGGTGGCAGTTAGGGGAGGAGCTATATAGACAGCTCTGCTGTGGGTGTCCTCTTGCAACTTCCTGTTGGGAAGGAGAATATCCCACAAGTAATGGATGAACCCGTGGACTGGATACACCTTACAAGAGAAATTAAAATTTAATAATGACATCTCTCGGGGTGCTTCTCCTTTAGGTTTCGCTCGTAACGCTCTGTGCACCTGTTCAATTTCATATTCTGATTCTTCCAACTCTCCTGTAATATTGTGAAACAATTGCTGTAAATATATATGTAGATCTGAACTAGTTATAGTTTCTGGGACTCCCTTCAGCCGAATATTATTTCTGCAAGATCTATTTTCTAGATTGTCGACCTTATCTTGTAGATCCGCAATGGATTGTTGTTGTATTTGTATAGTCTGGGAGGATGCTGTTAATTCATCCGTGACCATGTCTCTGTTTTCTTCAAGTGCATCAAGTCTGCCTCCGAGGTCAGCTATGTCAGAGCGTATGTCAGTAAGGCTGGAGGTGACAGCGCTATGCATAGAATCAATTTTTCCCCATAACTTTTCAAAGTTGCTTGTAATGTCCTGTTTGGAGACCAAGGGGCCTAGTTATCAAGCCGTCAACCTCAAATATGCTGGAATTCCGCAGCGTATTTGTGGCGAGGCTGATTTGCCTTAGTTATCAAAGGCTAGAGACCGGCAAAAGTAGAATTTTGTGACGTAAACTTCGATCCGCCGGACTCAGTCCGACACAGATCGATTCTTACGTCACTACAGATGTTCCGCACACAAGTGCGGCACAATCTGACTACTTTTGCTAGTTATCAAAAAACTAGCAGGTACGCTCGGCACTTTTCCAGCCCAGTGTACTTGGTTTTCAAACCGCCACCCTGGAGGCGGCGGATCCCATAGGAATCAATGGGAGTCTGACCATAGCGAAAGTTCATGTTCGCTGCTGCCAGACATCCCATTCATTCCTATGGGAGCTGTCTGCACCTAACACCCTAACATGTACCCCGAGTCTAAACACCACTAATCTGTCCCCCCTACACCGCCGCAACTAAATAAATGTATTACCCCCTAAACCGCCGCTCCCGGAACTCACCGCAAGCTACTCTATACATATTAACCCCTAAACCGCCGCTCCCGAAGCCCACCACAACTATAATATATGTATTAACCCCTAAAACCGCCGCTCCCGGAGCCCACCGCAAGCTACTCTATACATATTAACCCCTAAAACCGCCACTCCCGGAGCCCACCACAACTATAATATATGTATTAACCCCTAAACCGCCGCTCCCGGAGCCCACCGCAAGCTACTCTATACATATTAACCCCTAAACCGCCGCTCTCTGACCCCGCCGCAACTATAATAAATGTATTAACCCCTAAACCGCCGCTCCCGGAGCCCACCGCCACCTACATTATACCTAGTAACCCCTATCCTGCCCCCCCTATACCGCCGCCCTCTATAATAAAGTTATTAACCCCTATCCTGCCGATCCCGCACCTCGTCGCAACTAAATAAATAGTTTAACCCCTAAACCGCCGCTCCCGGACCCTGCCGCAACCTATATTAAATTTATTAACCCCTAATCTGCCCCCCCTACACCGTCGCCACCTATAATACATTTATTAACCCCAATCCTGCCCCCCACTACACCGCCGCCACTGTAATAAATTTATTAACCCCTAAACCTAAGTCTAACACTAACCCTAACACCCCCCTAACTTAAATATTAATTAAATAAATCAAAATAATATTTCTATTATGAACTAAATTAATCCTATTTAAAACTAAATACTTACCTTTAAAATAAACCCTAATATAGCTACAATATAAATAATAATTATATTGTAGCTATCTTAGGATTTATTTTTATTTTACAGGTAACTTTCAATTTATTTTAAATAGGTACAATAGCTATTAAATAGTTGTTACAGAAGCATTAGTTATTTTGTTGTGAAGAGCTTATTTCCCAGCAGCAATGCCTGAACCAGCAAGCCAGCGCCTAAGAAGGGCTCCAAGAAAACCGTAACAAGTATCATTTCATAAAGAGTTAACTCTTTTTTTTCAGCTTTTAGAAACTATTGTCTAATTACACGTTTGCTGGCCTCAGCTCTAAGTTTAGTGATAACAAATCCCATTGTCTAATCACCTCTGGAGCCAGACTGCTAATTGATAAGATGAACTTGTAAACTTGTTATCTTAAGTACTGTAATCCTATTGTGGCCTGTCAAAGGACAGTGCTCTCTATCTAAATGTGTGATGGGGGATTTTGTGCTTCCCCCCCCCTCTCCCCCTGGGAGTGCCCTGTGTGCATGTAACCTTAATAAAAAGCAGGCTGGGCATCCCAGTCCTGAGTTCTTGTTTGACCCTCAATCGCAGCGTTGACTCGTTTTTGTGGGCAGAAGGGTATCCTAGCTGTACTGCAGCTAAGGGAGATTATTCTATATTTGCGAGACTCATATAGAATACTATGGAAAGCAGCTTCTCCCCTCTTTAGCAATAGGGATCCAGGCTACTAAGCGGTCCATCTCTCAGCGAGACTAAGGGTAACCGTAACATTTGGCGGCAGCGGCGGGATTTTCCTGGATTTCCTAGGAGAGGTACAGAACGGATGGAGAGCGCTTACGAAAAATTGAAGCGTACAACCCTAAAGGATTTACTTGAAAGCAGAGGGGGGTACGCCAGCAACCGGCCGAGGAGAGAGCTGATCGCAGAATTGACCGAACTGGATCAGAGCTTCACAATGGCGGAAACACCGACCACGATTAGTGACGAAAAAAACCAGGATTGTTCGGGAAAGGCTCTCATTATACGGGCCGAACCCCTCCATGGAATTGGTACAGCAGTTGATGGCGGAGGCGGACGAGGATATACGAGAGACTCGAGCCCACGAACTCAACCTAGCGAACGCACACCGCAATGCTGAAGCCCCGCAGGTAATCATCCCTGTCGAAAATGCTGGGAGGCCCAAGATACCCTATGCGGCATTTCGACCCTTCCTAGAGAGCGAGACAGGGATTGATGAATATTTGGCGGACTTCGAAAGGCAATGTGCCCTGCACCAGATTCCCAACAGAGAGTGGCCCACGATATTGTCTGGGAAACTATCCGGGCGAGCCCTGGAAGCCTTTCGTACTCTGGGTGCTGAGGAAGTGACACAGTATGAGCTAGTTAAGGAGACACTGTTGCGACGGTACGCTGTAACTCCGGACACGTATCGCCGACAGTTTCGGGCGCGGAAAAGAAGCCTAACGATACCCATATGGAATGGGCGCACCGAATGCGGAGAGCGGCAAATCACTGGCTGAGCGGAAGTAAAGCGGTGACTGGGGAGGAAATTTTACAATTGTTTCTCTTAGAACATTTTTATAATGGCATGGAACAGCAAGGGAAGGAATGGCTGCGAGACAGGCGGCCTTCTACCTTAGAAGAAGCAGCCAAATTGGCCGATGAACATTATGACTCCCGTCTTCACGAACCCATGAACTACCGAGCTCCAGCACGGGTCGAACCCAGAGAGGTTTACCGTGCACCCCCTCGTGCTGAATTTCGAGCCCCGGTGCCCACAGGGCCCGTCCGACACTCAGGACCACCCAATAACAGCTCTGAGCGTCCCAGACCGACTTGCCACCGATGCAAGCAACCAGGGCATTTCATGGCTAGCTGCCCCCTTAATACGCACCAGACACCCAGGAATTACAATTACCCCTCTGGGTCCTATCGTCCGGCCCGGGCCCTCTGTGTTAACCAAGAGGCCCCTATGGAGGGATATGTGGGGCCACTTCACGAGGCAGACCCTGTATATGCTGCCTCAGATAACCGCCAGCACCATCGGCAGAGGGTATGGCTCGAGGGGCGATCTACCGAGGGATGGCGAGACACAGGGGCTACTATCACGCTGGTACAGAGTCATTTGGTGCCAGAGCACAAGCGATCCGGACAGACTGTGGCCGTTAGAGTGGCGGGGGGGGGATGTGTACAAAATTCCAACAGCTAAAGTGCATCTTGATTGGGGAGCGGGAAAGGGGGGCTGTGAACGTGGGCCTAATGGATAATTTACCTGCCGAAGTACTACTGGGCAACGATTTGGGCCCCATGACTTCTGCCTATGCTCCAGTATGCAACAACGAGGCGGACCCAGTGACTACACGGGCCCAAGCCCGGACGGAGCGAGAGCTCTCACCAGTGCGGGAGACACAGGTAAGACCTACCCCGACCTTGCCTGACAGGTTAGGCCCCATACCCTGGGACACCCCAGATGCTTTCGAGGCAGAGTCTAAGACTGACCCGACCTTACAAAAGTACCGGGAACGAGCAGAGACCGGAGGGGGGCGGGGCAGATAACGAAACATTCTTATGGGAAAAAGGGAAACTATACCGCTGGACAGAGAAAAGGGGACAGCGTAGGCGACAGCTGGTAGTGCCCCACAAATACCGTCAAGAAATCCTCAAAATAGGCCACAACATCCCCTTAGCAGGCCACCTAGCCGTTACCCGTACCCTACACCGCATTACTCACACGTTCTTTTGGCCAGGGGTGCACGCTGACGTTAGAACTTACTGTAACACCTGCGATGTGTGTCAACGAGTAGGAAGGCGAGGCGATCACCCTAAAGCCCAGCTAGTAAATATGCCCATTGTAGAGGAACCCTTCAGCCGGGTTGCTATTGACCTAGTGGGACCACTGGCTACCCCTAGTCCCTCCGGTAAGCGATACATTCTTACCGTAGTGGACTACGCTACCAGGTACCCAGAGGCTGTCGCCCTATCCAACATACAAGCGGATACGGTAGCGAATGCACTAGTACAGGTGTTCTCCCGGGTAGGATTTCCAAAAGAAATCCTATCCGACCGAGGCACCCAATTTACGGCTGAATTGACCCAACAACTCTGGCAGGTTTGCAAAATTAAGTCCCTCCTGAGCTCCCCATACCACCCCCAGACGAACGGGCTGTGTGAGAGGTTCAATGGGACCCTCAAGCAAATGCTCAAGACGTTCACTCAGGAATACCGAGACTGGGAACGCTTCCTGCCGCACCTCCTATTTGCTTATCGGGAGGTGCCCCAGGAAACGACAGGGTTCTCTCCCTTCGAGTTGCTCTACGGAAGAAAGGTACGGGGACCCCTAAACCTGATCTGGGAGCACTGGGAGGGAGAGATGGAGGCTGACGGTGTCCCCATTGTGCCATACGTGCTGGAACTCAGGGACCGAATGGAGCAATTAGCCAAATCCGTGCGGGCTAATCTCCAGTTGGCCCAGAGAAGACAGAAAGTATGGTACGATCGGGGGGCCCGAAAGAGAATCTTCACCATAGGACAAAAGGTGTTAGTACTTAAGCCGGTGAAGACAGACAAATTGCAGGCGTCCTGGCAGGGTCCCTACCAGATCGTAGAGAAAAGGGGAGACACCACTTATGTGATAGCTAGCTGCCACGACAACAATCTTAGAAAGACATTCCATGTAAACATGCTCAAGGAATATTTTGAGCGACCAGAGAACGTGACGGCCGTATGTTGTTCCCCTCAGGAAGACCCCGACAGTTTACCCATTCCAGACCTATTAGAAAAGAGCCTCCCCACAGGTATAGTGGCGCAGGTTCAGATAGGGGACCGACTTAGCCCCACTGAAAGGGAGCAGCTCAACCAACTCCTCCAGTCCAAACACCTCACCTTCTCCCCAAAGCCAGGGTACACTACTTTAACCACCCACCAGGTAGATACTCCGGGACAAGCTCCCTTGCGCCAGGCTCCGTACCGAATCCCCGAAGCAGTTAGGACAGGAATGAAGAAGGAGATCGATGAGATGCTCCAGCTCAGGGTAATTGAGCCCTCCGATAGTCCCTGGGCCTCCCCAGTTGTCTTGGTGCCCAAGAAAGATGGGACCACCCGGTTCTGCGTAGACTATCGGAGGCTCAATGAAAATACCGTGACGGACGCTTACCCTATGCCCAGGGTAGACGAGCTACTCGATCGTATAGCCAGGGGAAATTACCTGACCACTATTGACCTCTGCAAAGGTTACTGGCAGATTCCCCTGGCCCCGGAGGCTATCCCCAAGTCGGCATTCGTCACCCCATTCGGCTTATATCAGTTTAGGGTAATGCCGTTTGGGATGAAGAATGCCCCAGCTACATTCCAGCGCTTGGTGGATAGGCTCCTGGATGGCTTCCAGAGTTTTGCTTGCGCCTACCTGGACGACATAGCGATTCACAGTGAGTCCTGGGAGGACCACTTAGCTCATGTGGGAATGGTTCTGGATCAGATCCGGGCTGCTGGCCTGACTCTGAAGCCAGAAAAATGCCACTTTGGGATGGCCGAGGTACAGTACCTGGGTCACCGGGTGGGGTGTGGAAAGCAGCGACCAGAGCCGGCCAAAATAGAAGCTGTCGCCAATTGGCCCACCCCCATCACTAAGACTCAGGTCCTAGCCTTCCTGGGCACGGCAGGGTACTATAGACGGTTCGTACCAGACTACAGCACACTTGCCAAACCCCTGACTGACTTGACCAAGAAGAACTTACCTCGACAGGTCCTGTGGTCTCCCCACTGTGAAACGGCTTTCCAGGCTCTCAAAAATGCTCTAATTAACGCTCCTGTCTTGGCGGCCCCAGCCCTTAACAAACGTTTTATCGTCCATACAGATGCTTCCATGTTCGGGCTGGGAGCCGTCCTCAGCCAAGTAGGCGAAGATGGAGGGGAGCATCCAGTTGCCTACATCAGCCGGAAGCTCCTGCCCCGCGAAGTCAGCTATGCAGCGGTCGAAAAGGAGTGTTTGGCTTTGGTGTGGGCATTAAAGAAATTGACTCCCTATTTATATGGTCAGGAGTTCACTCTGGTCACCGACCATAACCCGTTGGTGTGGCTGAACCGGGTCTCTGGAGATAACGGCAGGCTATTACGTTGGAGCTTATCGTTGCAACCCTTCAATTTCACCATTACTTACAGACCTGGGAAACAGAATGGCAACGCCGACGGGTTGTCCAGACAAACCGACCTCAGCCCCGCATAACCAGCGGTCTGGACAGCCTTAGTCTGCCCCGAAAAGGGGTCAGACCGTGTCTGCCAGAGTGTTCCACAGAAAGGGAGCACTGTTACAGAAGCATTAGTTATTTTGTTGTGAAGAGCTTATTTCCCAGCAGCAATGCCTGAACCAGCAAGCCAGCGCCTAAGAAGGGCTCCAAGAAAACCGTAACAAGTATCATTTCATAAAGAGTTAACTCTTTTTTTTCAGCTTTTAGAAACTATTGTCTAATTACACGTTTGCTGGCCTCAGCTCTAAGTTTAGTGATAACAAATCCCATTGTCTAATCACCTCTGGAGCCAGACTGCTAATTGATAAGATGAACTTGTAAACTTGTTATCTTAAGTACTGTAATCCTATTGTGGCCTGTCAAAGGACAGTGCTCTCTATCTAAATGTGTGATGGGGGATTTTGTGCTTCCCCCCCCCTCTCCCCCTGGGAGTGCCCTGTGTGCATGTAACCTTAATAAAAAGCAGGCTGGGCATCCCAGTCCTGAGTTCTTGTTTGACCCTCAATCGCAGCGTTGACTCGTTTTTGTGGGCAGAAGGGTATCCTAGCTGTACTGCAGCTAAGGGAGATTATTCTATATTTGCGAGACTCATATAGAATACTATGGAAAGCAGCTTCTCCCCTCTTTAGCAATAGGGATCCAGGCTACTAAGCGGTCCATCTCTCAGTGAGACTAAGGGTAACCGTAACAATAGTTATTAACTATTTAATAACTTACCTAGCCAAAATAAAGAGAAATTTACCTGTAAAATAAAAACTAACCTAAGTTACAATTACACCTAACACTACACTATACTTAAATAAATTATTCCTATTTAAAACTAAATACTTACCTGTAAAATAAACCCTAAGATAGCTACAATGTAATTAATAATTACATTGTAGCTATTTTAGGAATTATATTTATTTTACAGGTAACTTTGTATTTATTTTAGCTAGTTAGAATAGTTATTAAATAGTTATTAACTATTTAATAACTACCTAGCTAAAAGAAATACAAAATTACCTGTAAAATAAATCCTAACCTAAGTTACAATTAAACCTAACACTACACTATCATTAAATAAATTAAATAAATTAACTACAAATAACTACAATTAAATACAATTACATAAACTAACTAAAGTACAAAAAAAAAGCTAAGTTACAAAAAATAAAAAAATAGGTTACAAACATTTAAAAACTATTACAACAATTTATAAGCCCCCTAATAAAATAATAAACCCCCCCAAAATAAAAAAATGCCCTACCCTATTCTAAATTAAAAAAGTTCAAAGCTCTTTTACCTTACCAGCCCTTAAAAGGGCCTTTTGTGGGGCATGCCCCAAAGAATTCAGCTCTTTTACCTGTAAAAGAAAAATACAACCCCCCCCCAACATTAAAACCCACCATCCACATACCCCTAATCTAACCCAAACCCCCCTTAAAATAACCTAACACTAATCCCCTGAAGATCATCCTACCTTGATAATTTTATTACAGTGGCGGCGGTGTAGTGGGGGGCAGGATAGGGGTTAATAAATTTATTATAGGTGGCGACGGTGTAGGGGGGGCAGGATAGGGGTTAATAAATTTAATATAGGTTGCGGCGGGGTCAGGGAGCGGCGGTTTAGGGGTTAAACTATTTATTTAGTTGCGGCGAGGTGCGGGATCAGCAGAATAGGGGTTAATAACTTTATTATAGAGGGCGACGGTATAGGGGGGGGCAGGATATGGGTTACTAGGTATAATGTAGGTGGCAGCGGTGTCCGGGAGCGGCGGTTTAGGGGTTAATACATTTATAAGAGTTGCGGCGGGGTCTAGGAGCGGCGGTTTAGGGGTTAAACTATTTATTTAGTTGCGGCGAGGTGCAGGATCAGCAGGATAGGGGTTAATAACTTTATTATAGAGGGCGACAGTATAGGGGGGCAGGATAGGGGTTACTAGGTATAATGTAGGTGGCAGCGGTGTCCGGGGGCGGCGGTTTAGGGATTAATACATTTATAAGAGTTGCGGCGGGGTCTAGGAGCGGCGGTTTAGGGGTTAATACATTTATAAGAGTTGCGGCGGGGTGTAGGAGCGGCGGTTTAGGGGTTACTAACTTTATTTAGTTGCGGGAGGCTCCGGGGGCGCCGGTATAGGGGGTAGAACAGTGTAGTTTAGTGTGGGTGCTTAGTGACAGGCTAGCAATAAAGCCGAAGAGCAGCGAGATCCGATAAGTGATAACTATCACAGTCCGCTGCTCATCGCCCCGTACTTGGTGCGCGGCTTTTTGACAGCTTTTTTGATAACTTAGGCGAATTTTTACAGGTCCGCGGCAGCGATGTGAGGCGAGCTTAGGCGGGCGTATTGGGCCGGCGAAGGCAGGAAAAGTAGACACGTTGATAACTACCCCCCCAAGTCTCTCAAGTCAGCTTTTGTTACAGGAGTCTTATCTTCATCTAGAGTAGAGGGAGTAGATTCCAGTTCTGAGTCCCTTGATGCCTCCATTGTTAGCAAATCTGGGTTTTTACTTTGTCTGGGGGGTTTGAAAAAGGTGCTCACTGTGGGGGGTTTGTTTGGTTTATCTATCCTGGCTGGTTTCCTGGCTGACATAATAGCTTGGTCAGGAGGCACATAAATCACCAGATCCCTGGCCTAGTAATATCTAAGAGCAGTGTAGGATTGATTTATGCAGTGTAGCTAGTTAGTACAGAAAGGTCTGTGAGATAGTTAGTCTGGCAGAAATAAAAACTGCAGTATAAAGTTGCCTGTCGTTATAGGAAGACCTGGCTTGACTTTTCCAGCTTGTTTTACCCTTTATTCTCCTCCACTGTGTTTAGTTGGTAGGAAGTAGGGAGGATTATGCGGCTAGTATATTAATATATATCTTTATTTTACCTGCATGGAATGTTTTCCCTGATTTTTAGTAGCTTACAATACTGCCCCCTCTGCCTCACTCCGTGAGGTTATGTGCTTCCTGCATAGGTTAATTATCTGTGTTAATATCTCCCTACGTGGTTCTTAGTATACTTATATCACAATATCTCAGACAAATTATCCTTCTGTCACATTCCCCTTCATCACTTGTATTAAAAAATATGTTTATTTCCTTCCGACATCTAGCTTAATGTCCGAAGTTAGTTCACAGCCTCTATACACCTCTGATAGCACCCTCAACGATCATTTACTGTCCCATTTTGTGGTATTTTCAGCCCTTCGGGTTTAATTCAGGGTGTCTCAAAGTTGCTGCGCCATGAAAACTCCACCCGCTGCATATATCCGCTTTCGCGGCCTACCTTAGAGACCTGGTGATACCGGAGGGGATCAGAGTCAGGAGTGTTCCGTCGGCTGGGGTGTACGTGATGTACACCGAACATCGGATGTTCTGCCCTCTGTTTTAAAAACGGAGTCAGATTCCGAGGAGTATGAGACATCTGTGGTGTGATACTTTTGTCACTGCGGTGTCTCGTCTTTTAGGCGCGAATATTTAGCTTGACTAGGCAAAGTTTAAATGAACAGCATAATTGCCAAAACATGAGCCAAACCTCTTGCCTGTGGAACATCTGTTGCTAAACAAAGCAAAAAAAGAGTGGTTTTAGCTCAGTTAGAGATATTTTAATGCTGACTTTTGTAGTTTGCAGCACAGAGCTTAGAGACTAAGCTGCCATCTCCAAGCTCAGTCAGGCTCCGCCCCCTTCTCTATACAATTTAAATGATACTTCATGAATACTAAGCAAGTGAAAACTGCTAGACTTCATCAAGAGGCTGAATGACTATGTTAAAACTTATGCTAAGGCCTGCCCTGTAGCAAAAATGAACAAATAAAACAGTCAATAAAAATATTTTCTTAAAAAATTAATCTCTTTACACTGTCACTTTTAACTACTAAAAATAAAAGAACCTAGTGTTGCTTTATTCTGCACAGCTACTATCTATAATGTTTATAATTCTCCAACTATGATCCTAATAGTCAACAATCTCATGTTATATAAACACTACTAGTTTACTAATTATTTTATGCAACCTAAATTCTCTCACACTCCTGTATGAGGAAAGAATACAATCATAACATCATTTAAAACTACAAAATCTCTTAAAGGTAAACACATCTTTATGGAAAAATAATTCCTATCATTGACAAACCTCTTGAACTACAAAATTCAAATTGCAGATACCATACCAATTAATAAAAGGGAAAAATACACTTGCTTTCATAAACTATAATTATGCTACTCCCTAAATAAATATTTCTCTGTATAATTAATACAAACTTCTAGCTGAGACATATCCTCATTGCGTTCCATAGGGTGAAGGGTCTAAAATATTCTGATATATTGCAGCATTTTCTTTATACTATAAAGGTGCAAACATATTTTCTATACTCAGTGGGCCATTCAATAGGTTACACTACTGCAAGGTTTAGAGTTACGCTTATCTAAAGGGTTACTTTAAGTACATAACCACAATGTGCACTAATACCAATAAGACATGCTTTTCTGTAGACAAAACTATATGATTTCTTATAACTAATATCAACAGAAAATAACTCCAATAAAAGAGCATACAAAACAAGAAATATAAGTAAACGAGTTAAAACAATACTCCCCTAATTGAATTGGTTGACCCTGTAACAGCATAACAGGTCCTCAATATCAACCGGCAAGGCACAGTCCAGAGAAGGATAGTCTTTAGGTTCTGAAGACACACATCATAGGAAACAGTCATAAATTACCCAGAGTCCAGTTCTGGGGCTGGTACCAGCATGCAAAGCAAAGAATGGATCCAAAGATAGTTCAGCAACTTTTACTGCAGTATGGTGGTTAAAACAAGCGTGACAAAAGGTCTTTTATCTTAATTTTTTCTCTCTCTTTAAAGGTTTACTTGCATTCAATCTTCAATCTTTTGAAGAGTGCACTTATGGAATTTTGTCTGTACAAATTTTACCTAAATATCGAAAACTCAAAAATAATTCAGTTAGGCCTAGATTTGGAGTTCGGCGGTAGCCGTCAAAACCAGCGTTAGAGGCTCCTAACGCTGGTTTTGGCCGCCCGCTGGTATTTGGAGTCAGTGATTAAAGGGTCTAACGCTCACTTTTCAGCCGCGACTTTTCCATACCGCAGATCCCCCTACGCCATTTGCGTAGCCTATCTTTTCAATGGGATCTTCCTAACGCCGGTATTTAGAGTCGTTTCTGCAGTGAGCGTTAGAGCTCTAACGACAAGATTCCAGCCGCCTGAAAATAGCAGGAGTTAAGAGCTTTCTGGCTAACGCCGGTTTATAAAGCTCTTAACTACTGTACCCTAAAGTACACTAACACCCATAAACTACCTATGTACCCCTAAACCGAGGTCCCCCCACATCGCCGCCACTCGATTAAAATTTTTAACCCCTAATCTGCCGACCGCCACCTACGTTATACTTATGTACCCCTAATCTGCTGCCCCTAACACCGCCGACCCCTGTATTATATCTATTAACCCCTAACTTGCCCCCCACAACGTCGCCGCAAGCTACTTAAAATAATTAACCCCTAATCTTCCGACCGCAAATCGCCGCCACCTACGTTATCCCTATGTACCCCTAATCTGCTACCCCTAACATCGCCGACCCCTATGTTATATTTATTAACCCCTAATCTGCCCCCCTCAACGTCGCCGACACCTACCTACACTTATTAACCCCTAATCTGCCGAGCGGACCTGAGCGCTACTATAATAAAGTTATTAACCCCTAATCCGCCTCACTAACCCTATCATAAATAGTATTAACCCCTAATCTGCCCTCCCTAACATCGCCGACACCTACCTTCAATTATTAACCCCTAATCTGCCGACCGGAGCTCACCGCTATTCTAATAAATGTATTAACCCCTAAAGCTAAGTCTAACCCTAACACTAACACCCCCCTAAGTTAAATATAATTTTTATCTAACGAAATAAATTAACTCTTATTAAATAAATAATTCCTATTTAAAGCTAAATACTTACCTGTAAAATAAACCCTAATATAGCTACAATATAAATTATAATTATATTATAGCTATTTTAGGATTAATATTTATTTTACAGGCAACTTTGTAATTATTTTAACCAGGTACAATAGCTATTAAATAGTTAAGAACTATTTAATAGTTACCTAGTTAAAATAATAACAAATTTACCTGTAAAATAAATCCTAACCTAAGATATAATTAAACCTAACACTACCCTATCAATAAAATAATTAAATAAACTACCTACAATTACCTACAATTAACCTAACACTACACTATCAATAAATTAATTAAACACAATTGCTACAAATAAATACAATTAAATAAACTATCTAAAGTACAAAAAATAAAAAAGAACTAAGTTACAGAAAATAATAAAATATTTACAAACATAAGAAAAATATTACAACAATTTTAAACTAATTACACCTACTCTAAGCCCCCTAATAAAATAACAAAGCCCCCCAAAATAAAAAATTCCCTACCCTATTCTAAAAATACAAATATTACAAGCTCTTTTACCTTACCAGCCCTGAACAGGGCCCTTTGCGGGGCATGCCCCAAGAATTTCAGCTCTTTTGCCTGTAAAAAAAAACATACAATACCCCCCCCCCAACATTACAACCCACCACCCACATACCCCTAATCTAACCCAAACCCCCCTTAAATAAACCTAACACTAATCCCCTGAAGATCTTCCTACCTTGTCTTCACCATGCCAGGTTCACCGATCCGTCCTGGCTCCAAGATCTTCATCCAACCCAAGCGGGGGCTAGACATCCACTGAAGAAGTCCAGAAGAGGGTCCAAAGTCTTCCTCCTATCCGGCAAGAAGAGGACATCCGGACCGGCAAACATCTTCTCCAAGCGGCATCTTCTATCTTCTTCCATCCGATGACGACCGGCTCCATCTTGAAGACCTCCAGCGCGGATCCATCCTCTTCTTCCGACGACTAGACGACGAATGACGGTTCCTTTAAGGGACGTCATCCAAGATGGCGTCCCTCGAATTCCGATTGGCTGATAGGATTCTATCAGCCAATCGGAATTAAGGTAGGAATTTTCTGATTGGCTGATGGAATCAGCCAATCAGAATATAGTTCAATCCGATTGGCTGATCCAATCAGCCAATCAGATTGAGCTCGCATTCTATTGGCTGATCGGAACAGCCAATAGAATGCGAGCTCAATCTGATTGGCTGATTGGATCAGCCAATCGGATTGAACTATATTCTGATTGGCTGATTCCATCAGCCAATCAGAAAATTCCTACCTTAATTCCGATTGGCTGATAGAATCCTATCAGCCAATCGGAATTCGAGGGACGCCATCTTGGATGACGTCCCTTAAAGGAACCGTCATTCGTCGTCTAGTCGTCGGAAGAAGAGGATGGATCCGCGCTGGAGGTCTTCAAGATGGAGCCGGTCGTCATCGGATGGAAGAAGATAGAAGATGCCGCTTGGAGAAGATGTTTGCCGGTCCGGATGTCCTCTTCTTGCCGGATAGGAGGAAGACTTTGGACCCTCTTCTGGACTTCTTCAGTGGATGTCTAGCCCCCGCTTGGGTTGGATGAAGATCTTGGAGCCAGGACGGATCGGTGAACCTGGCATGGTGAAGACAAGGTAGGAAGATCATCAGGGGGGTAGTGTTAGGTTTATTTAAGGGGGGTTTGGGTTAGATTAGGGGTATGTGGGTGGTGGGTTGTAATGTTGGGGGGGGGGTATTGTATGTTTTTTTTACAGGCAAAAGAGCTGAAATTCTTGGGGCATGCCCCGCAAAGGGCCCTGTTCAGGGCTGGTAAGGTAAAAGAGCTTGTAATATTTGTATTTTAGAATAGGGTAGGGAATTTTTTATTTTGGGGGGCTTTGTTATTTTATTAGGGGGCTTAGAGTAGGTGTAATTAGTTTAAAATTGTTGTAATATTTTTCTTATGTTTGTAAATATTTTTTTATTTTCTGTAACTTAGTTCTTTTTTATTTTTTGTACTTTAGATAGTTTATTTAATTGTATTTATTTGTAGCAATTGTGTTTAATTAATTTATTGATAGTGTAGTGTTAGGTTAATTGTAGGTAATTGTAGGTAGTTTATTTAATTATTTTATTGATAGGGTAGTGTTAGGTTTAATTATATCTTAGGTTAGGATTTATTTTACAGGTAAATTTGTTATTATTTTAACTATGTAACTATTAAATAGTTCTTAACTATTTAATAGCTATTGTACCTGGTTAAAATAAATACAAAGTTACCTGTAAAATAAATATTAATCCTAAAATAGCTATAATATAATTATAATTTATATTGTAGCTATATTAGGATTTATTTTACAGGTAAGTATTTAGCTTTAAATAGGAATCATTTATTTAATAAGAGTTAATTTATTTCGTTAGATAAAAATTATATTTAACTTAGGGGGGTGTTAGTGTTAGGGTTAGACTTAGCTTTAGGGGTTAATACATTTATTAGAATAGCGGTGAGCTCCGGTCGGCAGATTAGGGGTTAATAATTGAAGGTAGGTGTCGGCGATGTTAGGGAGGGCAGATTAGGGGTTAATACTATTTATGATAGGGTTAGTGAGGCGGATTAGGGGTTAATAACTTTATTATAGTAGCGCTCAGGTCCGCTCGGCAGATTAGGGGTTAATAAGTGTAGGCAGGTGTCGGCGACGTTGTGGGGGGCAGATTAGGGGTTAATAAATATAACATAGGGGTCGGCGATGTTAGGGCAGCAGATTAGGGGTACATAGGGATAACGTAGGTGGCGGCGGTTTACGGAGCGGCAGATTAGGGGTTAAAAGTGTTATGCAGGGGTCAGCGATAGCGGGGGCGGCAGATTAGGGGTTAATAAGTGTAAGGTTAGGGGTGTTTAGACTCGGGGTACATGTTAGAGTGTTAGGTGCAGACGTAGGAAGTGTTTCCCCATAGGAAACAATGGGGCTGCGTTAAGAGCTGAACGCTGCTTTTTTGCAGGTGTTAGGTTTTTTTTCAGCTCAAACTGCCCCATTGTTTCCTATGGGAGAATCGTGCACGAGCACGTTTTTGATGCCGGCCGCGTCCGTAAGCAACTCTGGTATCGAGAGTTGCATTTGCGGTAAATATGCTCTACGCTCCTTTTTTGGAGCCTAACGCAGCATTTGTTTGAACTCTCGATACCAGAGTTAAATTTATGGTGCGGCCAGAAAAAAACCCGCGGAGCGTTAACAGCCCTTTTACCGCCGAACTCCAAATCTAGGCCTATGTGTCTTTAATCTCTGGATACAGCAACATGATCTCATCCTGCAAATACAAATATTGTGTTAAGAAAATAAAAACATTTTAGGTTCACTTTCTTACTTAAAATAATAATCACCCAACTCACATAAAGATACTCATCAAGATTTCCCCCTTGTTTGCATGAAACAT
The DNA here is from genome assembly GCF_027579735.1 of Bombina bombina. Taxonomy (NCBI): domain Eukaryota; kingdom Metazoa; phylum Chordata; class Amphibia; order Anura; family Bombinatoridae; genus Bombina; species Bombina bombina. Next base: position 688,152,066 of record NC_069502.1, read on the forward strand.
CCCATGTGGCACGCAAACACAAGATAACACGAAACTAAAAGAGACAAATCATGCACTCCACTCATGTATGCAGAATACTATTCTCAATAGCAAGCAAAATCAAATACACCTCACTATTCAATATGCCATTCATACAGCACGCTTCCACATGCAGTCACAAAAGAGAAAAGCATAACAATCTCTTAGAAAACAGTTAAAACCACTTGTCCATTCCACAAAACAAAACATTAACAGCCGACACAAACTTTAAACAACCACAATTAATCTGAAATTCAACACATATACTGACATTCACTGAAACACAGCACTCACAAAACACTACAAATAATTAAAATCCTAAAAGAACCATCTATACCCTGGTTCTGCAACTTCTACTATGCACAATACTATGAGATCATACTAATGATACAATCACTGCAGATGCTCAATAAACTCCAGTTGCATATTTACACATAAAATCCCAAACCATAAATTTACAAAGGAACACACAAACACCTGAGTATCCTATTTTGGGAAAGATCAGATAACCATGGTACAGCCAATGTTCTATATAGCTCCTGTCTGCATGCACCATGCAAATCCACTGTTAAATAAATCAGGCGTGGCACAAATAACAACACAATTATCTGATTTCTTTGTTTATAATTTGATATTCACCATTCTGCAGCTCTCTAGCCAAATATAACAAATGTATATAACAAAAAAAAATGAGCTTTCTACAAAAGAATAATAATAAAAGTTCCCCTTTAAATTATTCCCAATGATTCATTGGCCTTACTTATAATAAAAATGTATACTGACGTTCATCAAATAGCCTAAGCAAGCATAACCAGCATAAAAAACACACTCACAGTGGGATGCAGGCTAGTTAAAGGGACATTTTACCCAAATTAAAAATTATCTTTAATTGAAACTGCTGACACAGTTAAATATACTAGTGTTAGGCTTACAGAAAACCTCATTGTCTTCTCTGTAAATATTTCCTTAAAATCTCAGATTTTATATCAGTTTGCCTGTATCCCTTTAAATATTTTCTCTCCTCCTTTTTCCCCCCCCCGCTAGTCTCACAGATCGCAACACCAAGATTGCAGGCAGTTTATCAATTCAGTTTACATTACAGAGAGAATTAAGTTACACTGCGTAAATATCCATCTAAACGGCAGATTTAAAAAGAATCATACAAAGAAAGGTCTCAAAAAATATATTTAGCAAACTGCTAATACAGTGTTATTGCTACTCATGAACTCCTTAAAACATGAGTGAACTGGTCCTTTAAATAATAAAATGACAATTTTCCATTGCTCTGTCTAAACCCTAAGCTTCGGTTTTACAGACAAATATAACATAATTAAATATACTTATTACCTGAGATTCAACCCATTTCAATAACTGTGTCTTGAAAGCACAAAACTAGCTACTTAAAGGGACAGTTTACTCAAATATTTTCTCCCCTTTAATTTGTTCCCAATGATCCACTTTACCTGCTGGAGTGTATTAAATTGTTTACAAGTAGCTCCTTTACCCTTATATTGGCATTTGAAATTGTTGATTTAGCATGTGGTATCCCCACCTATTCTGAAAGTTTGTGGCCACGCGTACCAGCTATAGATAAGCTTTGTAAACACAGCCAGCAGAAGAAATTACACTCCCAGTCGGATATAGCAGAGATAAGGTAATACAATGTTGATTTTCCATTGTTCTCTCATTGTACTGGTGATTGTTTTAAGGACAGATATAAGATGAAGAAGCAGGTATATGTGCACAATGTGATACAGTAATGAGATCTGATTATACCTACAAGCTCAACCCATTTTATTAGGTTGTGGCTTCAAAACACAAAATCAGAGCTTTAATATACACAAATAAGCCTTAAAAAGCTAATTTTCATACATTTTTTACTCTGCAGTTGGTAAAAAAAAGCAACTGTAAACACATTAAGGAAAAAACTATTTTACAGTATACTGTCCCTTTAATATACACAAACAAACTCATAAATACTATTCAGCTTGTATAACAAGCCATTGACAATACCTTAATATCCAAACTATATTACAGTGTACTGTCCCTTTAAGGACTAACCATTTATCACATAAATTACATATGTATACCCTAACCATGATTTAGGCTGCTTGTATGATTTACCACACAAATTCTACTGCTTTACTGTATCATGACCTGCATATAAATTTACTTGCAACAGAAACGAACCCAAATACTTTTAGATAAATTTAATGATATACAGCCTATAACCATATTTTATCTTTTCCACTAACGCCGTGCCCAGATCTTGCAAATACAATGTTAATCTTTTTAATTTACCCGAACATGATCAAAGGTCACTCAATCATCCGCACATTCAAAAATCCCTTAATTAGTTCACTTGCAAAAAACAACATATTTATATGCCGCAAGAGGTGGACAGTTTTTTTAATTTGCGTACAACAATTATCACTTAAAACTAAAACTGAAATTAATAACACACATACTTAAAACATGCTGTTGACTTTAAAATACAGTTATAAAGCTATAACAATCAAACTTCAAATACCTCATTATAACGTCTGATTTCTTAGCTAATAAACTAGCTTAAATAATTAGCATACAGCACCAAAGTCATTTTTACAGCAATACACACACACAAGCTCATCTCACTCCCTTTTTTTTCTTTCCTTCTCCGGAAAACAAATATTTCATAACATACCAAAGACATATCAAGATACAAGATTAACTTTCCACCAAATTTAAAATGTATTTGAAAGTGTCCGAATTTGCAAAGAATGGCCATTTCCCCACTAATTGAGAAAAACACATTTCAAACAGGATAAAAACATCCTCTTTTTTTTTTTCTCTTTTTTTTTTTAAAGTAAGTCTTTTAAACGTGATAACAGACACAGTGAAAACCGACAGACCATCACACATGACACATCAAATGCACAAAATCTACGTTTTGTTACTGCAAACAAAGAGAGAAAGAGTTTTACAAACGGAGTTGCTGTAACAGTTTTTTTTTTCTGTTCTCTGACTATGTGATCTGTGTGTGCGCTCGGTGGCCCCCCCTTCTTTGCCCTCAACATTCTTTAACACGGAGTTTTCTCTTTGAATCTACACAGCAGTGCTTACTGACAGTTTTTTTTTTATGATTCCCCCTCCCTTTCTCGAGTGGATGTCCCTTTGTAGACATTAAAAATGCAATAATATTCTCCTTTTCGAACACGCATTTATTATCAATATTTTACATGCAAATAAGAGCAGCAATGCTTAAATGCACAGTCACAACAGCACAGCACAGAAATTAAAAGCATGCAAGCAAAGTATCAAACATCAGATCCAGGTGGGTAACAAAACTCTATTATAGGAATGGATATGGACAACTTCAACACATGTGAGACTCAAACTCACTGTTACAAAGCGATGCCAACTTGCACGGGGATATAAGACCCTCACGTCAAGTGCATTCCAACTTTTATCTTGCGCGCTTCAACAGACAGGACTACAATACCTGTCTAGAGGGATTTATCACACATGCCGACAGGACTAAGAACCTTCGCACAAACCCTGCTTCTTTCTTTACTGCAGGAATCCCTTTTAACCCTTTATCATATATTACCAACACCTATTACAAAAAATAAAACCAACTAAATTTAGGTTCAGATTCACAGAGGGAAAGTAGAATAAAAAACACTCATCCACTTACCCCGTGTAAATCCCACGAGCTGACACCAGAAACTGTAAGGTGTTGGTTTCATGGGGGGAGTGTCAGTCAGGCCTTGGGCCCATCGTACCACCTGGAAATGAAGATTATTTGGACGTCCAGAGAACAGTAATTCAGACCATGCAGCAATGATCTAAACCTGCTCTGTTTATTGAAAGACACACAACATGTCTTATAGACGGCAAGTACAGCATACAGGGTTAACATGATGACACGTTATGACTGCGTCATATCATACCATATTTCATGAACAAAAGAAGCTTATTAAAATATATGAGAGAAAAAGGAGTATGAAGGAGTATTTCTTATAACAGTAGCAAAGATACATCTGTGCGCCTATTTCAGCTTCAAGCAAGGTCATTTGGGCCTCTTACCTAGATAACGGACTTCCGGGCGTCTCACCAGGAATCTTTTGCAAGGCTAATAAGATTCTTACTAACTTCAGCATATTTCTCACTACATAATAACTGCTATAATAAAAGATTAATTACACAAGATGGATGCCTAAGACAAAATGGCGGCGGAGAACAAGATGGCGCTAGTCATGCTAATAATTCATAACAGTCTCTAATTTACAGTAACTGTTTCACTAGCAAAGTTATCAATCCTGCTTACTGTACTCTCCCTCTCTCCCTACAGTGGGACCAGCGGACGCTACAAACTGAAGCAATAGTTGATTCCGGAGCATATTCAAGTATACTTGATGCTGCATTAATAAAGAAAAATAGAATTCCCCTTGTGTTAAAACTTAAACCTGTTTCTGTCAGAGTTATTGATGGTTCTCTAGTGAATGCCGGTCCCATTACACACCAAACCATACCCATTAAAGTTATCTCTCAAGACGGACATGTTGAATTTGTATCGTTTGATGTGTTACCATCACCTTTATTTCCTGTTGTTTTAGGACTGTCTTGGCTACAATTGCATCAACCCACCATTCATTGGGAGACTCTTCAATTGGAATACAAATCAAACTACTGCCGAACAACATGTTTTCAACATCAATTACTCTTACAGGTATCCCAGTACCCTCTACCGGACGAATATCATGATTTTGAGAATGTATTTTCTAAAAGGGAAGCGTAAGCTCTACCACCGCATCAATCCTACGATTGTCCCATAGAACTTCTACCTGGATCATCTATACCGGTAGTTCATCTTTACCCATTATCACAGCCAGAACTGGAGTTCCTAAAAAAATATTTAGAAGAGAACTTGAAAAAAGGATTCATCAGGCCGTCTACTTCCCCAGCTGGTGCCGGCATCTTCTTTGTGAAGAATAAGGACAATTCACTGAGGCCTATCATAGACTATCGGGAGCTGAACAAGAGAACTGTAAAAAACAGATACCCATTACCCCTCATACCAGAACTTATGGAATGACTTAGCAAAGCGAAATTTTTTTTACCAAACTCGATCTCAGAGGAGCCTACAATCTGGTAAGGATTAGAGAGGGGGACCAATGGCTCACAGCTTTTAGGACTCGTTATGGTCTGTATGAATACAGAGTGATGCCATTTGAGCTTTGTAATGCCCCAGACACGTTTCAATACCTGATTAACGATATATTCAGAGATCTCCTGGATGTTTGTGTCGTGGTTTACCTGGATGACATCCTAATCTACTCAGAAAACATTGAGGACCACAAGAAACATGTCAGATGGGTACTTGGACGACTCAGAACTCACCATCTATATGCAAAGCCAGAAAAATGTTTGTTCCATGCTAAAGAAATCTCTTTCCTTGGTTACCGCATTTCATCTTCAGGTATTCGAATGGAAGTTAACAAAGTTGATGCCATTACAAACTGTCCCAGGCCAAGGAATCGTAAGGAAGTACAACGCTTCCTTGGTTTTGCGAACTTTTATCGGAAATTCATAAAGGGATTTTCGACTATTGCCAAACCATTAAGCAGTCTCACAGGTTCACATACAACATTTCACTGGGGTCCACCTGCAGAAGAAGCCTTTACTTACTTGAAAGAAGCTTTCACCACAGTACCTATACTCAGCTTCCCTGATCCAGAGCTCCAGTACATCCTAGAAGTGGATGCTTCCGAATACGCCCTTGGGGCCATACTATCACAACGGAGGTCGCCAAATATGCTGATACATCCCATTGCCTACTTTTCTCGCCTGATGACAGCACCAGAGATGAATTATTCCATCGGTGAGAAAGAGCTGCTAGTTATCAAATCTTCGTTCGAACATTGGCGACACCTTTTGGAGGGCACTAAGATACCAATCTTGGTATATACAGATCACAGGAATTTAGAATACCTGCAGACCAGTAAGACCTTGTCAGCTCGTCAACTACAATGGAGCCTGTTCTTTACCAGATTCACCTTCCACATTACGTACAGACCAGGATCGAAAAACGGGAAGGCTGACGCCCTTTCCAGGAATTTGACTAAACCTTCAGAACCCAACCTCCCACAAACTATACTAACTCCAGACCATTTCGTCTGGATTATCCAAACTTCATACAAAACTCTACAGATATCTCAACAGGATGATTCAACATACCCAAAGGACAAGCTAGATCTGAACCCTGATGGGTTATACTACGCTGGTGACAAACTGTACATACCCCCTTCTCTCAGACAAGCTATTCTACGGGAACACCACGATGCTCCCCTGGTAGGACATCCAGGTATACATAAAACAACCAAGCTAGTACGCAGAAACTACTGGTGACCTAAAATAAGCTGAAATATAAAAGATTATGTTACCAGTTGTTCAACTTGTGTAACTTCAAAATCAGAAAAAGCCCGCCCATACGGATTACTAAACCCTATACCAGTTCCAAATAGACCGTGGCATACCCTAGGTATGGACTTCATCGTAGAGCTTCCGAAATCCAAAGGCTGTAATACCATTTTAGTAGTCGTAGACCTGCTTACCAAAATGGCACACTTTGTCCCTTACAAGAAATTACCAAAATCTGCTGAAACTGCTGAGCTGTTCATTACACATATTGTAAGACTACATGGTCTCCCCTCAGTGATCATAACAGACCGCTGTTCGCAGTTCCCATCCCGCTTTTGGAAACAACTCAGTAATGTATTAAAGATTGACCACCGTTAAAGCACGGCCTTCCACCCGCAGACTAATGGCCAAACAGAGAGGGTTAACCAATGCCTGGAACAATACCTCCGGTGCAAGAAATTACCAAAATCTGCTGAAACTGCTGAGCTGTTCATTACACATATCGTAAGACTACATGGTCTCCCCTCAGTGATCATAACAGACCGCGGTTCGCAGTTCACATCCCGCTTTTGGAAACAACTCAGTAATGTATTAAAGATTGACCACCGTTACAGCACGGCCTTCCACCCGCAGACTAATGGCCAAATGGAGAGGGTTAACCAATGCCTGGAACAATACCTCCGGTGCTATTGTTCCTATGAACAGGATAATTGGGTTGACAACATTCCTATGGCAGAATACGCTTACAATAACTCCCTGAACGCATCCACTAAAACATCGCCCTTCTATGCAAACTATGCCTATCATCCCACTTTCCAGATGTATCCAGAACTAAATTCAACATCTCCGCAGGTCAACGATCTGATCAACTCACTCCTGGAGATACAGACCTATGTAAAAAGCAATATAGAACTCTCTCAAGAGAAACAAAAGACATTCTACGATGCAAAAAGAAGAGTACCTCCCAGCTACCATGTAGGGGACAAGGTATGGCTGTCAACGAAACACCTGAAGTTACAAACTTCTTGTAGAAAATTCTCAAAGTTATTCTTAGGTCCTTACCTCATCACCAAGGTTGTAAACGCCAACACGGTTACTTTGGCTTTACCCCCTGAATTCCATATTCATCCCACATTCCATGTGTCACTCCAAAAGCCGTATCACCCTGTCCGGTCAACAGGACATATAGCACCACTTGATCCTCTCGACACTGACGACGAAATATACTAAATCAGTCGCATTATTGATTCAAGGTTGTTCAGGGGTCGTTTACAGTATCTCGTAAGATGGAAGGGATATGCCCCGGAGGACGACTTCTGGGAACCCAGCTCCAATCTACATGCTGTTCGTCTGGTAGCTTGCTTCCATCAAGCTAATCCCGATCGTCCTGGTCCTGTTGCTGCAGTGCAGCCCCGTTGACGGGGGGATCTGTCAGGTGTTTACCTATATGTGTATGTACCTTTAAGTACAGCCTATAAGTTCTTGCCTGACACAGCCACAGGTGCTAATTAATTAGTTTAGCTTGTAGCATTTCTACACACAGCACGGATGTTTGCAGCTCCCTAAAGTTTTGACTCATTAGAGTTATTCTTACTTCCAGTGGAAACCTTTGTAACTTTTATAGTTGTGGAAACCTACGTCTACCTTTTCAAGGACAACAGCATAAGGATTGAATCAACTAACTAAAATCTGTACCGCATATCCCTCAACAGCTGTTAACCAACTAACACAGTGATTCCATTTGTTGCCGCATTGACTCCTACCTGTATTTCCTGCAGGGGACAACAACACAGCCTGTACCATCGCTCAACATCAGTACTGAACAAGTAGGTGGATTGTAGCTGTTGTATATATGCTGGCACTGTAAATTGTCTGTTACATTCATCCAGAAATTAAGTCATTGTCTACGAGTGCTCCGGGTGGCCACGCCCCCTTCATACGTCAGCCTGCTCTCATACCAGCCGCAACAGCTCCGCTGTCTGTTCCCTCCGCACTCTCAATAGGCAGTTAAAGGACGTAACTGAAACGAACTATCCTCACTGTTATCACTTGTTAAGGACTTTGTACTTTAGCCCAAGTGACACTTACAAACCACTTTGCAGCTAACATAACATTACCTTGTTACTCAATCTCTCCTGTAACCAACAAATCAGAATACAGGAGTGAAATCATCCTCAAAGCAAATACACTGCACTAGATCTGCAGTTGAGTGTCCAACATTGTATAAAAAACATATAGAGACAATTAACCCAGGCAACGCTGACAGATTCTAAGATCTTCCTTGCCATTACCGTCCTCTTTTGAGATGGGGTTGCTTTCAGGATCTCCTATGTGTTTATAGAAGATGCCTACAATGGGGTCTTCCTTTTGACTAGTGATCAGGTCCTCACTAGGAGAATCCTGACTTCATTGTACCAGGTTAGGCTCACTTTGTTGTTTAGCCTGGTTTCTGGTAATGGCTTCTACCTGAATTGCACCCATTAAGTGGTCAATATTAAGGAGTTCTCTAGTTATGGCTCCTTGTTTGGCTAATGAATCTGCACAATCATTGCCTTCCTTATCAGGACCTAGAATCCTGGAATGACCCTTGGTCTTTTTCCAGTGTATGGTTAACCCATTGGACACCACCAGATTATCAATCTCGCAGAACAACTTGCCATGTTTGACTGGTTTGTTGTTGGTTTTCTGCATGCCATTTCTTTTCCAAGTTGGTAGGTATTCAACAAAACTGTCACGCACATAATATAAGTCAGTAATGATCACAAATTCATGAATACCTTGTTCAATAGCCATCTCAATAGTTTTTAGAACAGCAGTTAGTTCTGCGATTTGACTGGATTTTGGTCCAATGTTGAAACCTACAGAAATATTTGGGAATCCATTTACCCAAGTTATACCAATGCCAGCGACTAATCTGCGCTCATTATCAATAGTGGCATGGTAAGAACAACCATCAACATATACCCAAGGGACTGTTTGACAATGGTCCTCATTATACATTTTATATGGGGAAAGCAATTGTTCCTTCAGGAAATCATCTTCTAATAACTCTTCCCCATGATCCTTAGCAGTACAGTCGTGGAGCTCAGCAAGCCCCTGTGCGACTGGATTCTTTTTGTTTTGCTTATAGTGAATTTCTAAAGGCCAGCCTTGTAAGGAAAGAGTCCAAGCTGTTATGCGGCTATTAGACAGGTTCCCATCTCTTATTTTCTCTCTTTGCAGATATAGCAATGGCTGGTGGGCCATTTCTACAATTTCTAGCTGCGTAAATATTGTAAAGCCCACACAGTAGATAAGAGAGTTTTTTTCTCGCAATCACTACATTTTATTTCCACTGGGGATAAAGTTTTGCTCGCATAAGCAATGACTTTGCTTAAATTATCATGCGGTTTGGTATAAAACAGCACTCATGCTTATATCTGTGTAACCTGTCTCTAAGTAGAAAGGTTTACCCCCTTCAGGGTACGCTAAGCAAGGAGCTTGAGTGAGTTTTCTCTTCAGCTCTCTGATGGCTGATTCTTGAGCCTCATTCCAGTGCCATTTCACATCTTTCTTTAGAAGAAGTAGCAGTGGTTTAGCTAATTCTGCATAATTATCAATAAATTTGCGAGAATAATTTGTCATACCCATGAATGATCTCAATTCCTTTAAGTTATTTGGGTTCTTAGAATTTATTATAGCTTCCACCTTTTTCTTCTGAAGATTTAACCTTTCAGAAGTAACTTCATGTCCCAATAAGTTTACACAAGTGCGGCACCATTGAGCTTTTTGTAGGGATAATTTGACACCTGCCCTTTTAAGTTGGCTGAGGACGTGTTTAAGTTCTGTGATATGTTTTTTTTTGTGCTTTTGATTAAAACATCATCAACATAAGATAAGGCCCCCTTTCCAGTGCATCAGGAATAGCTTTATGCATGAATACAGCAAATTCATGTCCCGAATTTATGTATCCAAACGGGAGCCTTTGGAATGCATATTGGACTTTTTGGAACGAGAATGCAAGCTTATACTGGTCTTTCTTGTGCACCTTTATTGTCCAATATCCCTGTGCACAATCAATGGCAGTGAATATTTTAGATCCCTGCATCTGTGCTAGGCACTGGTCAAGGTATGGTACAGGCCAGTCAGACATGTACACTTGTTTGTTTAGCTGTCTTAAGTCAGCACACAAACGCCATTGTCCATTGGGCTTAAAAACACCTAGAATAGGATTGTTAAAAGAGCTGTGCTTTTCTTCCAAGTTTCTTATGATTTCTGCAAGAGAATCATATGAGGCTAAAGGAAGTCTGTACTGTTTAACAAAGACAGGTGGTGCATTGGGATCTGTTTGGATTCTTGCAATGTGCAAGTCTGTAGTCTAACAGTCATAAGAATCCCTAGCAAAAATATCCTTGTATTCCATCAGGAGTTCTCGTAGCTGTTGGCGTTCATCACTGGAACAGCCATTAGCTAAGGAGATTTGCTCTTCAACTATTTGCTGAAATCCTGGAAAGATTTCAGGCTGTCCGATCTCATAGGCTTCTTCCAACCTAGAAGTGAGATCCCCTTGATTATAAGTTACATTGCCCCCATGATTCTGGATATAGGGGTATTCTTGCTCTTTGATCGGCTGATCAAATACTACGGAGGCTTCTTCAATTTTACAGATGCCTTCCTCTGAGCTGAATGGATAAATAGACTGAATTGTAAACAATCCCTTTGGCATAGATGCAAAGGATTGTTCTATTAACTGTTCTTCAGTTAAGTATCCTTCAGGTATTAGCCCAATTACATTATTCTGGAATCCAAATGTGTAATAACTTGATTCCAGTGCATATCCTATGTTAGTTCCCTTGGATAAGGTGATATCCTGTGGGGTCATGTTATGCACAATAACATGTATCGGAATATTTCCAATATTTACCATGGGAGTATGGGTCATTGTTATACCCAGATTTTTCATTCTATGGGAGAGGCATATTAGTGTTTCAGAAGTTTTTAATTTCTGACCTCTTTTTACCTGTAACGATAAGAGGAATTTATCAGCCCCAGCAGGGATTACAACATCGTTAGACATATGCATATTCATAGAATATGGCATTTGCTGGTTTGATTTCAGGGCTGCATTTTCATCCTGAAATACTTCAGGGTCCCCCTTTAACCTGCTCCAGAGGCAAAGGTTAATCAAATCTATTTCTATGGCATTTCTATGTAAGAGATCATTGCCAATGTATATTTTATTATGGGGATTATTTAAAATTAAAAACAGGTGCTTTGCTGATTTATTACCTATAGAGATAGATAATAAACATTTAGCTGGGACATTATAGCTTTCAGACCTGTCATCCAGACCATAGACACAGTGGTCTTGGGGAGAAAGATATTTAATCACCTTAGGTTCAGCGATCTGCGCTAATAAACCTTGGCTTATGTAGCTAGCTTCCTGTTTTAAGTTTAAAGGGACATTAAACCCAAAAAATGTATTTCATGATTCAGGTAGAGAATACATTTTTAAACAACATTCACATTTACTTCTATTATCTAATTTGCTTCATTCTTTAGATATCTTTTGTTGAATAAATAGAAAGACATTGGTGAGCCAATCACACAAGGCATCTGTGGAGCGACAATCAGCAGCTACTGAGCATATCTAGGTATGCTTTTCAGCAAAGAATATCAAGAGAATGAAGCATATTAGATAATAGAAGTAAATTAGAAAGTTGTTTAAAATTGCAGGCTCTATCGGAATAATGAAAGAACATTTTGGGTTAGCATAGTTGGTTTTCCCAAGGTCATACACTTGCATAGGGATAAATAGATCATCTTTAACTTTCTCAATTTCTGTGAGGAATTGAGAATGATCTCCCCCTATAGGGGATTTAGGGTCCCCCTTGTGGATATATATGGTTAATACATCGCCATCTAAGGAAATATGGGCTATCTTTCCAGGCAAAATTTCAAAAGTATTACCATCAGAGCTGCTTAAGGGAGTCTGATCATCTATTTGTAGGATAGTGATTTCAGGTACAGAGTTATTCCTGAAATTAATTTCCACAGCATCTGGCTTCTCTTCCACCACGTGACAGTTATGTCTGGTGCGAGATATGCCGGACTGCTCATAATTAATAGGCCTTTTTACTTGTGACCAAATTACATTATTTATGCAATCAATTGTGGTGCTTCATCGCTTCAGGAGATCACTACCAATTATCAAACGATCAATTGGCAGATCCACAATAATGGACATTTCGTTAATAATGCATATTACAAGGGGTCAGGATTTGAGTATTAGTTCATCACGTTTTTTGAGAATTTTGCATTTATTAATTTTTAATAATTCTTGGAACAATTCACTGTTTTCATTCCACCTTCCATTATCAATAGCAATATTTTTTGCCTTAATTGCAAGCATATCATATAATCATTTAAATCACACGCAATCTTACACCTATTTTTAATGTGGTTTATAACGTCCATTTTTAGGACATCGCCCTTAGTGTTGAAATATATTCCACAAAACTACCCCTCACTGAGTACAGATTCATTGGATTCACTTCTAGTAACAGACATTATTAAAATGTAAAAACGCTAATACAATTTTTACCAACGAAAACATTTTTAAAAAATTTAAAATGTAAAAAAAATTATATATATATATTTTTTATTCCAAGATAATAATTTCTATTTACTACAAAATATGTTATAGCAATATTGTAAAGATAATAATCCTCTAGCAGTGCCTTCAGATAATGTCAGTCTATACCAGGGTTATAATACAATTGACTTATTATTATTCTTTAAAATAACCTCCAATTAAAATGTATATACAAAACAATTGAAATCAATATTTATTCCTAAATTCTTAGATTAGTTAGCCTTATAAACACATTGAAATATATTAAGTAGAGACTAGATTATGAATCAATTATGCACACTTATTCCGTTACAATATTCTATACAACAGATCATAAAATGCCCCAAATGAGGACTCAGAATATGGACTATTAGCTTAACAATGCTTAGTTAACCCCTTAAGGACCACAGCACTTTTCCATTTTCTGACCGTTTGGGACCAAGGCAATTTTTACATTTTTGCGGTGTTTGTGTTTAGCTGTAATTTTCCTCTTACTCATTTACTGTACCCACACATATTATATACCGGTTTTCTCGCCATTAAATGGACTTTCTAAAGATATTATTTTCATTATATCTTATAATTTACTATAAAAAAATATAGAAAATATGAGGAAAAAAATGAAAAAAAAACACACTTTTTCAAACTTTGACCCCCAAAATCTGTTACACATCTACAACCACCAAAAAAACACCCATGCTAAATAGTTTCTAAATTTTGTCCTGAGTTTAGAAATACCCAATGTTTACATGTTCTTTGCTTTTTTTGAAAGTTATAGGGCCATAAATACAAGTAGCACTTTGCTATTTCCAAACCACTTTTTTTTAAAAATTAGCGATAGTTACATTGGAACACTGATATCTATCAGGAATCCCCGAATATCCCTTTACATGTATATATATTTTCTCTTGTAAGGTGTATCCAGTCCACGGATCATCCATTACTTGTGGGATATTCTCCTTCCCAACAGGAAGCTGCAAGAGGATCACCCACAGCAGAGCTGTCTATATAGCTCCTCCTCTAACTGCCACTCCCAGTCATTCTCTTGCAGCTCTCGACAAGAAAGGAAGTAGCTAGAGAGATGTGGTGTTTTTATTTAGTTTATCTTCAATAAAGTTTGTTATTTTCAAATGGTACCGGAGTTGTACTATTTTAGCCTCAGGCAGAAAGTAGAAGAAGAGTCTGCCTGTGGTCTTTGATGATCTTAGCAGGTTGTAACTAAGATCCATTGCTGTTCTCACACATAACTGAAGAGAGAGGTAACTTCAGCTGGGGGAATGGCGTGCAGGGTCTCCTGCTATGAGGTATGTGCAGTTTAAATTTTTCTAGAGAAATGAATATGCTAGAAAATGCTGTTAATACAGGATTTATTTAAGGTAAGCCTGATTACAGTGATTTAATAACGACTAGTATCATGCTTGCTGTAAAAGGTAATATTCTTATTACTTTCTCACATTACTGAAAAATAAAACGTTTGCTGGAAGTGTTTAAACGTTTTTTTATACATATTGGTGATAAAACTTTATTGGGGCCCAGTTTTTTCCACATGGCTGGCTAGATTTTGCCTAGGGATAGTTTTGTTAGGCCCTCTCACTGTGAATACAGGTTGGGAGGGGCCTATTTTCGTGCCTAAATGCACATTAGATTTTGCAGCTTGAGACATCCAGTTTCCCTGAAGGAGTCCCCTGAACACTTAGGACCTCTCTAAAGGGTTTTTGTGCCTTTCAAAGTCGTTATATGGGCAGGTAGGGCCACAGCAGAGCTGTGGCAGTTTGTTGTGACTGTTGAAAAATGTTTATATCGTTTTTTTTTATCCGGTTTTGAAACTAAGGGGTTAATCATCCATTTGCAAGTGGATGCAATGCTCTGTTAGTCTATTATACACACTGTAAAAATTTCGTAAGATTTACTGCTTTTTATCACTGTTTTTCAATTTCTGACAAAATTTGTTTCTTTTAAAGGCACAGTACCGTTTTTATTTTTTGCTTGTTTACATTTATCAAAGTGTTTTCCAAGCTTGCTGGTCTCATTGCTAGTCTGTTTAAACATGTCTGACATAGAGGAAACTCCTTGTTCATTATGTTTAGAAGCCATTGTGGAACCCCCTCTTAGAATGTGTACCAAATGTACTGATTTTACTTTAAGTTATAAAGATCATATTCTGTCTTTAAAAGATGTATCACCAGAGGAAACTGACAAGGGGGAAGTTATGCCGACTAACTTGCCCCACGTGTCAGAACCTTTGACTCCCGCTCAAGGTACTCCCGCTCAAGAGGCGCCAAGTACATCTAGCGCGCCCATGGCGTTTACTTTACAAGACATGGCGGCAGTTATGAATCATACCCTTACAGCGGTATTGTCCAAACTACCAGGGTTACAAGGAAAGCGGGACAGCTCTGGGGCTAGAAAAAATACAGAGCACTCTGACGCTTTAGTAGCTATGTCTGATATCCCCTCACAATATGCAGAAGCTGAGGCAGGAGAGCTTCTTTCTGTGGGTGATTTTTCTGACTCAGGGAAGATGCTTCAACCTGATTCTGATATGTCAACATTTAAATTTAAGCTTGAACACCTCCGCGTGTTGCTCAGTGAGGTTTTAGCTACTCTGGATGACTGTGACACCATTATTATAGTGCCAGAGAAATTGTGTAGATTGGATAAATACTATGCAGTGCCTGTTTACACTGATGTTTTTCCAATACCTAAAAGGTTTTCAGAAATTATTACTAAGGAATGGGATAGACCAGGTGTACCGTTCTCTCCCCCTCCTATTTTTAAGAAAATGTTTCCAATAGATGCCGCTACACGGGACTTATGGCAAACGGTCCCTAAGGTGGAAGGAGTAGTTTCTACCCTAGCTAAGCGTACAACTATCCCCGTCGAGGACAGTTGTGCTTTCCTAGATCCAATGGATAAAAAGTTAGAGGGTTACCTTAAGAAAATGTTTATTCAACAAGGTTTTATTCTCCAGCCTCTTGCATGCATTGCCCCAGTCACTGCTGCTGCGGCCTTCTGGTTTGAGTCTCTGGAAGAGGCCTTACAGGTAGAAACTCCATTGGATGATATACTTGACAAGCTTAAAGCGCTTAAGCTAGCCAATTCATTTGTTTCTGACGCCGTTGTTCATTTAACTAAACTAACGGCTAAGAACTCAGGTTTTGCTATTCAGGAGCGTAGGGTGCTATGGCTTAAATCCTGGTCAGCTGACGTTACTTCAAAGTCTAAGCTTCTCAATATTCCCTTCAAGGGGCAGACCCTATTCGGGCCTGGACTGAAGGAGATCATTTCTGATATTACTGGAGGAAAAGGTCATGCCCTTCCTCAGGATAGGTCTAACAAATTAAGGACCAAACAAACTAATTTTCGACGAGCGCGGCATCATCTTCCTCTAATACAAAACAAGAGGGAAATTTTGCCCAGTCCAAGCCGGTCTGGAGACCTAACCAGGCTTGGAACAAAGGTAAACAGGCCAAGAAGCCTGCTGCTGCCTCTAAGACAGCATGAAAGATTGGCCCCCGATCCATTAAAGGTTCTAGTAGGGGGCAGACTTTCTCTCTTCGCCCAGGCTTGGGCAAGAGACGTCCAGGATCCCTGGGCGTTGGAAATTGTGTCCCAGGGATATCTTCTGGACTTCAAAGCTTCTTCCCCAAAAGGAAGATTTCACCTTTCACAATTATCTGCAGACCAGATAAAGAGAGAGGCATTCTTACATTGTGTTCAAGACCTCCTAGTTATGGGAGTGATCCACCCAGTTCCAAAGGAGGAACAGGGGCAAGGATTCTATTCAAATCTATTTGTGGTTCCCGAGAAAGAGGGAACCTTCAGACCAATCTTAGATCTCAAGATCCTAAACAAATTTCTCAGGGTCCCATCTTTCAAGATGGAGACTATTCGACTATCCTACCTATGATCCAGGAGGGTCAATACATGGACCGTGGACTTAAAGGATGCTTATCTTCACATTCCGATACACAAAGATCATCATCAGTTTCTCAGGTTCGCCTTCCTAGACAGGCATTACCAGTTTGTGGCTCTTCCCTTTGGGTTAGCTACGGCACCAAGAATCTTTACAAAGGTTCTGGGGTCACTTCTGGCAGTCCTAAGGCCGCGGGGCATAGCAGTAGCCCCTTACTTAGACGACATTCTGATACAGGCGTCGAATTTCCAAATTGCCAAGTCCCATACAGACATTGTTCTGGCATTCCTGAGGTCTAATGGGTGGAAAGTGAACGAAAAGAAGAGTTCTCTATCCCCTCTCACAAGAGTTTACTTCCTGGGAACTCTGATAGATTCTGTAGAAATGAGGATTTACCTGACAGAGGCCAGGTTGTCAAAACTTCTAAATTCCTGCCGTGTTCTTTATTCTACTTCTCGCCCTTCGGTGGCTCAGTGTATGGAAGTAATCGGCTTAATGGTAGCGACAATGGACATAGTGCCGTTTGCCCGCCTACATCTCAGACCGCTGCAACTCTGCATGCTCAGTCAGTGGAATGGGGATTACACAGATTTGTCCCCTCTACTAAATCTGGATCAAGAGACCAGGGATTCTCTTCTCTGGTGGCTATCTCGAGTCCATCTGTCCAAAGGTATGACCTTCCGCAGGCCAGATTGGACAATAGTAACAACAGATGCCAGCCTTCTGGGCTGGGGGGCAGTCTGGAACTCTCTGAAGGCTCAGGGGTCATGGACTCAGGAGGAGGCTCTCCTTCCGATAAACATTCTGGAACTAAGAGCGATTTTCAAGGCTTGGCCTCAGCTAGCGGCAGTGAGGTTCATCAGATTTCAGTCGGACAACATCACGACTGTAGCTTACATCAACCATCAAGGGGGAACAAGGAGTTCCCTAGAGATGTTGGAGGTTTCAAAGATAATTCGTTGGGCAGAGATTCACCCTTGCCACCTATCAGCTATCCATATCCCAGGAGTAGAGAACTGGGAGGCGGATTTTCTAAGTCGACAGACTTTTCATCCGGGGGAGTGGGAGCTCCATCCGGAGGTGTTTGCACAGTTGATTCAACGTTGGGGAAAACCAGAACTGGATCTCATGGCATCTCGCCAGAACGCCAAGCTTCCTTGTTACGGATCCAGGTCCAGGGATCCCAAGGCAGCGCTGATAGATGCTCTAGCAGCGCCTTGGTCCTTCAACCTGGCTTATGTGTTTCCACCGTTTCCTCTGCTCCCTCGTCTGATTGCCAAGGTCAAGCAGGAGAGAGCATCAGTGATTTTGATAGCACCTGTGTGGCCACGCAGGACTTGGTATGCAGATCTGGTGGACATGTCATCCTTTCCACCATGGACTCTGCCTCTGAGGCAGGACCTTCTACTTCAGGGTCCTTTCAACCATCCAAATCTAATTTCTCTGCGGCTATCTGCTTGGAGATTGAAAGCTTGATTTTATCAAAGCGTGGTTTCTCAGAGTCGGTTATTGATACCTTAATACAGGCGCGAAAGCCTGTCACCAGGAAAATCTATCATAAGATATGGTGTAAATATCTTCATTGGTGTGAATCCAAGGGTTACTCATGGAGTAAGGTCAGGATTCCTAGGATATTATCTTTTCTCCAAGATGGATTAGAGAAGGGTTTGTCAGCAAGTTCCTTAAAGGGACAGATTTCTGCTCTGTCTATTCTTTTGCACAAACATCTGGCTGAGGTTCCAGACGTGCAGGCGTTTTGTCAGGCTTTAGTCAGAATTAAGCCTGTGTTTAAACCTGTTGCTCCGCCTTGGAGTTTAAATTTAGCTCTTAAGGTTCTTCAAGGGGTTCCGTTTGAACCTTTGCATTCCATAGATATTAAGCTCTTATCTTGGAAAGTTTTGTTTTTAGTAGCTATCTCCTCTGAGTTATCTGCTTTACAATGTGATTCTCCTTATCTCATTTTTCATTCCGATAAGGTAGTGTTACGTACCAAACCTGGTTTTCTACCTAAGGTGGTATCTAATAAAAATATCAACCAAGAGATTGTTGTACCGTCACTGTGTCCTAATCCTTCTTCAAAGAAGGAACGTCTTTTACACAATCTTGACGTGGTTCGTGCTTTAAAGTTTTATTTACAAGCTACTAAAGATTTTCGTCAAACATCTGCATTGTTTGTTGTCTACTCTGGACAGAGGAGAGGCCAAAAGGCTTCGGCAACTTCTCTTTCTTTTTGGCTAAGGCGTATAATACGCTTAGCTTATGAGACTGCTGGCCAGCAGCCTCCTGAAAGGATTACAGCTCATTCTACTAGAGCGGTAGCTTCCACATGGGCTTTTAAGAATGAGGCTTCTGTTGAACAGATTTGTAAGGCGGCGACTTGGTCTTTGCTTCATACTTTTTCTAAATTCTATAAATTTGATACTTTTGCTTCTTCGGAGGCTATTTTTGGGAGAAAGGTTTTGCAGGCAGTGGTGCCTTCCGTTTAAGCACCTGCCTTGTTCCTCCCTTCATCCGTGTCCTATAGCTTTGGTATTGGTATCCCACAAGTAATGGATGATCCGTGGACTGGATACACCTTACAAGAGAAAACAAAATTTATGCTTACCTGATAAATTTATTTCTCTTGTGGTGTATCCAGTCCACGGCCAGCCCTGTCATTTTAAGGCAGGTATGTTTTATTTTAAAACTACAGTCACCACTGCACCCTATGGTTTCTACTTTCTCTTGCTTGTCTTCGGTCGAATGACTGGTAGTGGCAGTTAGAGGAGGAGCTATATAGACAGCTCTGCTGTGGGTGATCCTCTTGCAGCTTCTTGTTGGGAAGGAGAATATCCCACAAGTAATGGATGATCCGTGGACTGGATACACCACAAGAGAAATAAATTTATCAGGTAAGCATAAATTTTGTTTTTTTTAACCCCTTAATGACAACTGACGTACCAGGTACGTCCTGCAAAAACTGACAGTTAGTGACAATGGACGTACCTGGTACGTCAGTTGTCTAAGAGAGTGCTGGAAGCGATCGCAATCGCTTCCAACAGCTCTCAGGGTATTGCAGTGATGCCTCGATATTGAGGCATCCTGCAATACCCTTTAAAAAGCATCCGATGCAGAGAGAGACACTCTGTGGCCCTCTCTGCACCGGTAGCGATGGTGCCGTTGTTGGGCCCGTACTTGCTTACAAGGGAGGCGGGTGGGCGGCCCATCGCTCCCCGGCATCCGATTCCTTCAAGTCCTTTGTGCATGCCGGATGCTGGGAGCGTGCGGAGGGGGGGGCCTGCGGGCGCGCGCATGTGTGTGTGCGCACGCGCGCACGCAGCAACCACTGCCACCAAAGACTAGAGAAGAGAGAGGTGGGCAGAAAATGTTTTGTTTTTTTTAAAAATAATAGGATCTGCTAGGGTAGGGGGATGGGGTTAGGTGGGGGGCAGCTACACTACAGAAAACCGCTGTTTAAAGGGCCATAATACCCAAATGTTTAAACACTTGAAAGTGATGCAGCATAGCTGTAAAAAGCTGACTAGAAAATATCTCCTGAACATCTCTATGTAAAAAAGAAAGATATTTTACCTCAAAAGTTCCTCAGTAGTCACCTCCCATTGTAAAGGATTTCTAAGCAGCATTTTAGTGTGTATGTCCTGGGACATCTGAAGGGATGAGCATTGTGCACTCTCATCTTATTTCACCAATCAGGTAAAGGAAGTTTACAATGAAATCTCATGAGAGTCAGGTCAAATCTCATGAGATCACAGTAAAAGTTCATGACCTCAGCACTGCTGATGCTGATTGGCTGCTGTTCATTTCTTTTATTTTTTTACCTGCAGCTGGGAGCAGTTGAGTATTACTTTTTACACAGAACTTACTCTGCTGAACTGAGGAGATTGTGAGGTAAAATATCTTCCTTTTTTACATAGAGATGCTCAGGTGATATTTACCTGTCAGCTTTTTACAGTTATACTGCATCAGTTTCAAGTGATTTAGCATATGAGTATTATGTCCCTTTAAGAAAAAAAAACAACCTTTCTTTTTTGGGGAAAACTGGGTACTGGCAGACAGCTGCCAGTACCCAAGATGGTGGCAAATAGGTAGGTTGGGAGGGTTAGAGAGCTGTTTGGGGGGGATCAGGGAGGTTGGGGGCTAAGGCAGGGGTCCATCACAGATGAATAATTAAAAAAAAATTAAAAAAATAAAAAACACCTTTTATTTTAGTACTGGCAGACTTTCTGCCAGTACTTAAGATGGCGGGGACAATTGTGGGGTGGGGGAGGGAAGAGAGCTGTTTGGGAGGGATCAGGGGGTGGGATGTGTCAGGTGGGAGGCTGATCTTTACACTAAAGCTAAAATTAACCCTGCAAGCTCTCTACAAGCTACCTAATTAACCCCTTAACTGCTGGGCATAATACAAGTGTGGTGCGCAGCAGCATTTAGTGGCCTCCTAATTGCCAAAAAGCAACGCCAAAGCCATATATGTCTGCTATTTCTGAACAAAGGAGATCACAGAGAAGCATTTACAACCATTTGTGACATAATTGCACAAGCTGTTTGTAAATAATTTCAGTGAGAAACCTAAAATTGTGAAATTTATTTGCTCGCATTTGGCGGTGAAATGGTGGCATGAAATGTACCAAAATGGGCCTAGATAAATACTTTGGGTTGTCTACTACACTACACTAAAGCTAAAATTAACCCTTCAAGGTCTCTACAAGCTCCCTAATTAACCCCTTCACTGCTGGGCATAATACACGTGTGGTGCACAGCGGCATTTAGTGGCCTTCTAATTACCAAAAAGCAATGCCAAAGCCATATATGTCTGCTATTTCTGAACAAAGAGGATCCCAGAGAAGCATTTACAACCATTTGTGCCATAATTGCACAAACTGTTTGTAAATAATTTCAGTGAGAAACCTAAAGTTTGTGACAAAAGTTGTGAAAAAGTGAACGATTTTTTTTTATTTGCTCTCATTTGGCAGTGAAATGGTGGCATGAAATATACCAAAATGGGCATAAATCAATACTTTGGGTTGTCTTCTAAAAAAAATATATGTCAAGGGATATTCAGAGATTCCGGACAGATATCAGTGTTCCAATGTAACTAGCGCTAATTTTGAAAAAAAGTGGTTTGGAAATAGCAAAGTGCTACCTGTATTTATTGCCCTATAACTTGCAAAAAAAGCAAAGATCATGTAAACATTGGGTATTTCTAAACTCAGGACAAAATTTAGAAACTATTTAGCATGGGTGTTTTTTGGTGGTCGTAGATGTGTAACAGATTTTTGGGGTCAAAGTTAGAAAAAGTGTGTTTTTTTCAATTTTTTCCTTATATTTTATAATTTATTTATAGTAAATTATAAGATATGATGAAAATAATGGTATCTTTAGAAAGTCCATTTAATGGCGAGAAAAACGGTATATAATATGTGTGGGTACAGTAAATGAGTAAGAGGAAAATTACAGCTAAACACAAACACTGCAGAAATGTAAAAATAGCCATTGTCATTAAGGGTAAGAAAATTGAAAAATGGTCCGGTCATTAAGGGGTTAAAAGACAACCCAAAGTATTGATCTAGGCCCATTTTGGTATATTTCTTGCCACCATTTCACCGCCAAATGCGATCAAATAAAAAAATTGTTTATTTATAAACAGCTTGTGCAATTTTGACACAAATTGTTCTAAATGCTTCTCCTGGATCCCCTTTGTTCAGAAATAGCAGACTTATATTGCTTTGGCATTGCTTTTTGGTAATTTGAAGGCCGCTAAATGCCACTGCGCACCACACTTGTATTATGCCCAGCAGTGAAGGGGTTAATTAGGGAGCATGTAGGGAGCTTGTAGGGTTAATTTTAGCTTTAGTGCAGTGTAGTAGACAACCCAAAGTATTGATCTTGGTCGTTAACTGCATTTTTTTGCAGGACGTACCCCATACGTCGTTGGTCGTTAAGGGGTTAAACAATATTTTAACAGTCAATTAATATGACAATTTATCTAAACTGAAATAACCTCTTATTTAGCCACCATAAAACAAGTTTTAAAATATATATTCTAACAGTTGCATCATTAATGCTGAATATTCCAGAGGAGTGGGTTGGGTTTCAGTAATACTTTCAGTACTGTTATCTAGTATTTTGGATTTCTTGTCTCTTGCTTTTGGCGGCATAATTGCTGATCTTGTGTTTGAAAGAGTGAGAAATCTTTCCATATAGGAAAGAATATGTGTGTGTGTATGTGTATGTATATATATATGTATATATATATATATATATATATATATATATATATATATATATATATATATATATATATATATATATATATATTGAAATAAAGATGAAATGATATCCAGGCGTCGTCATAAGGTAAAAAATCCAAATCTTTATTCTCAGCAGGTCATATCACAATAAAAGACCCTGTACAGCAGAGCCTCTGATAAAAAAAAAAAAAAAAAAAAAAAAACAATTCAGCAAGCACAGCCTAACATGTTTCGGCCAGCCTGGCCGTAATCATAGACATATCCCCCTTCTCAGAGGGCGTGCTATTTAAAGGGTAATACTCCGCCCCTTAAACAATTAAAAAACAAACACTGTAATTGATTTTAATTAATAAATGCAATGCCTATCACTATCATTTTATATATATATAGTACAACACTAATGAACCTATTCGCAATCTTAATGTAAATGAAAATGAACATGATATAAACAAACATACTTTCATTTATAGATCACAAATATGATAAACAAAATAATTAATTAGCAGAAAATGGAGACTCATGGTTAATACAGGAGGAATGGTAAAGCACAGAGGTGCTATCAATACTTTAGCTGACACCTCTGTGCTATATATACTATGTGCTTAGATTAGTTGCAATATATAGTGCTAAACTGATTGCTTATAGTTGTCTACTTAGTGAAGACATATCATACAAGCATGATACTATTCATAATTACATGAAAACATAACCCAGTATCACACAATAGCTATAATGCTAAAGACTAGCACAAAGTACATAATCCAATATTCCTTCTATCATAGATATCTAAATTATAAAGACATATGTTTATATGTTAAATCCATTTGAAATCCTATTGTTCAAATTTGCTCTACACTGACTTAAATAAAGGATATCAACATATAGTATCAAACCAGGTCTCTACTCAAGCTTATAATTATAAATGGGTCATTCCCAATAATTGATTACATCAAATTGTGAGTTGAATCCACACGGGACCAATGTTTTTAGTCTATGGATCCAATAGATTTCTTGTCTTTCAAGTATTTTTTGTTTGCTGCCCCCTCTTCGTGGCTTGCAAATCGCTTCAATTGCGTTCCATTTAAACATATCAACATTTTTCCCGTGTACTTCAATAAAGTGTCTGGAGAGTGCCGAACAATGGATATCATTTGAGATATATCCCAAATGCTCCTTAATCCTAGTGCGTATGTCCCGGGTAGTTAACCCAACATACTGCAATCTATGTTGAGTACATTCAACCAAATAGATTACAAATGTTGAAGAACATTTTACACATCCCCTAGTGGTGAATGATTCGTTAGTTACATACGATTCAAAGCCATTCCCTTGCTTTAAGTATTTACATGGTTTACAAAGAGACTTACCACATTTGTAAGTCCCCATAGTATTTAACCATGAACTCCGTGGACCTTGGTCTGGGAGCATGCTAGGTGAGAGCATGTTACCAATTGTCAAGTTTTTAGAATATATAAATTCACAACCTTTGTCAACTATATGCTTCAAGGTATCATCCCCATATAAAATGGGCATATATTTTTTGACAATGTTGCAAACTTCAGAGAATTGATTCGAATATTTGGTGATAAATTTTAGACCCTTACGTTCAGGTCTCCACTTGGTCCCACCAAGCATTTGCCCCCTATCCAGAGTAGCAACTTCCTTGGACACCTTATCAACCATATTCCTATTATATCCTCTCTCCACAAAACGTGACACTAGATCTTTAGATTCTTTTTCAAAATCTTGGTCTAGGCTACAATTTCTTCGTGCCCTCAGGAACTGCCCTTTGACTATACCTTTGTACACATGTGGAGGGTGGTTACTGTGTGCATGCAGGAGACAGTTGCCTGCAATTGGTTTACGATGTAATGTAGTACTGACCTTTCCAGTTAAGCCATCAAACCTTAACAGGAGATCCAAAAAGACGATCTCAGATGCATGACAATTATGTGTAAATTCAATGCCCATATCATTTGTATTGAGGGTTCGCACAAAATTGTTTATAGAATTTTCATCTCCTTGCCAAATGAACAAGAGATCGTCTATGAACCTCCTATAAAAAGATATATTACTTATGAAAGGGTTATCATCCGCAAAGACGTGGAACAGCTCCCACCAACCCATAAATAGGTTGGCGTATGAGGGCGCAAATTTGGCCCCCATGGCTGTTCCACGCCTCTGTAGAAAGAAAACCCCCTCAAACATAAAATAATTGTGGCTTAAAAGGAATTCTGTCACTCTCAGAATAAAGCCCCTATGAACCTCGCTTAGATCGGTTTCAGTATCTAGGAAAAATTTAATAGCTTCCAGCCCCTTGTTATGAGGAATTGCTGAATACAAAGAGACCACATCTACAGTCAACCATTTTTGATTAGGCAAATGTTCTACCGTTTCCATAAGCCTCAAAACATGTGTTGTGTCTCTGATGTAGCTGGGTAACTTCCTAACAAGGGGCTGTAAGTAAGTGTCAAGCCACTCTGACATAGGCTCCAATAGAGAGCCTATCCCCGCCACAATCGGGCGACCTTTCACATTTTCCAGGCCTTTATGTATTTTTGGAAGATGGTGGAAAATAGGCAAAACAGGATCCTTTACATTCAGTATGGTAGCTGTTTTTCTGTCTAAAATGCCTATTTCCACACCATCATCCACCAATGACATAAGCTCCCTCTGGAACCTAGCAGTGGGATTGAAGGAAAGTTCCACATAGACATTGCAGTCACCCAGTTGTCGTTGTGCTTCCAATACATATGAACTTCTGTCCATAACAACGACGCTGCCACCTTTGTCAGAATTTTTTATGACCAGTGAACTGTTTGACTGCAATGACCTAAGAGCCTCCCTTTCTTTAAAATTGAGATTAGATCCAATATGGGTATTATTCTCTGAGAGTACAGTAAGGTCCTCCAATACACGCTTATGGAACAATTCCAACTGTTTACCCCTTGTTTGAATGGGATAAAAGTTAGATTTAGTGTTAGTAAGCTGTCCTTTTGCATGTTCATATGGAGTATCAAGTGTGTCAGTGCTGTCTAGTGTCCTTAGAGTTAACATACTACGTGTGTCCTCAAAGTTTAGGAGATGTATCTCCTCCAGACCATCCCTGGTTCTCATATCTGTAACAGAATCAACTGATTCTGAATAGTGTTTTTTAAGTGTAAGCTGTCTTACAAACTTATTTACATCAAGGATGGTCTGGAAGAGATCAAAATTCCTAGTTGGACTGAAATTTAAACCAAGTTTAAGCACCTTTGTTTCCAAATCACTCAAAGTATGTGAAGAAATATTAATCACATCCATTTGTTTTATTGTTTTGGAATCGTTGTCTTCCTGAGCAAATATTTGTCTCTCCCTCTCTGAGGTTGGGGCTTTTTCTGCCCTCCTCCCCCTTTGGTTTGTATCGTGTCTACCTGAAAAACCTGCTCCTTAACCCTATGTTGCTCAACATTTAGTGGCTGTTTATTTGTCAAAATTGGCTTAATAGGATTCTTGGATTTATCTACCTGTGTTTTAGATCTTACCACCAGATCCCCATTATTAGTAGTGTTTCCACAGGCAGTACCCTGATCAACTGCTACAGATGATGCCATATTACTTATGGCTTCAGTAATACCTGTGTCTGAATCCCCACTCTCTTCATAAGAGCTTGAGAAGGCTGATAATGAGCCATCTTCATCTGTGGATTCTGGCTCTGTGTCAGAAAAAGTTACTCTATGTTTGCCCTTAGATCTAAATTTCCTTTTACTGGTTTTAGTTTGAGCATTTTCATTCAAAGTATCTAACATATATATAAAAATCAAAAATCTGAATAGCTCAAAATATAAAGTGTGAATATTTGAAAAATGTGAGAAAAAAAAATGTGTTAGAGCCTTACAGGAGTGAGGTGACTGGGCTCCTAGTGAATGTAATTGTGAAAACAGCTATAAATTTACAAAATTTATACAATACAATCAGAAAAAAAAATTAAAAGATCCAAAACACCAGTTATCATTAATACATGATACCAAAAACCTTAATAATATACAACTAGATAGATCCCTTTTTTTTTTTTTGCAGAAATGGTATAATGACCCTAGTAGAAAATATGATTAGAGACCAGGGTCTACACATCTGAAAATAGTACAGTCGCCAATTTTATATAGGCCAATACATATATATGTGTACTTTTTTTTTCTCTCCTTCCTTTCCTTTTCCTTTCCCTTTTCTTTCTTTCCTTTACCCTCCTTACTTTCATTTCCTTCCCTTTACCCTTCCTTTCCTTCTCTCTTTTTCCTTTCTTTCCCTCTCCCTTCCCCTCTTTTTTCTTTCCTTTTCCCTTACCCTACCCTTCTTCCTCCTATTTCTCAGCGAATACCGAAATATATAGGGTTAAAATCAGGATTGTATCTCAATAGATTGGAGAGGCTTGCCTTAAGAATATTCAAATACTACAGATTTAGTTATATATTTATAAAGGACCACAAAACTCTTACAGCTAACTAAACACCATAGTAAAGATCATAAAATACAAAAAGTGCAAGACCCTGATAGAACACAGTTATCATAAAAATGCCAACAAATACTTTTCCAGCTCAATGGAGAATGTATAACATTAAGATCAAAATTATGTCTCCATAGTGTAGCAGATTTACTTTGACATTTACCAGTTCTATTAATTTAGATATGTATTTATAGCAGATTATACAACTCTTGGAATTCTTATATAGTGAACAGATAGTCCATGATTCTTATATAGTGAACAGAAAGTCCATAATAGTAGAATTACATCTCTTTAAATTAACGGACTTAATATAGAGGTCTTTAATAGCAGGATAGCGTCTCTGAATTACAAGGTTTGATATAGGAGCCCTTGCAGGAATAGCCTCTTCTTATGATAACAAGCTTTATGATAAGGCCCTTAAAAACTGAATAGCGTCCCTTTTCTGTAGGTCTTTAATAGCAGGATAGCGTCTCTGAATTACAAGATTTGATATAGGAGCCCTTGCAGGAATAGCCTCTTCTTATGATAACAAACTTTATGATAAGGCCCTTAAAAACTGGATAGCGTCCCTTTTCTGTAGGACGATTTTACCACACGGTCCAAAGTAACTAAATAGCCAATAGATAAGGTAAAAACTCTTGAGAATGCTAGATTTTGTAGAACGGCCTCTTGGGAGCAGCATATTATTTCATGTGTCCACAGAGTTTATGCAAAAAGCCCTTAGTAGCTTGCTAGAGTCACTGTATATTACCAGAAGTAATATGTCTTTAAATCAGCAAAGCTCTTTAACTTAGCAGGCTTTATATCTTTGTTCTTGCTAGCTGAATAACGGCTCTTAATTACACAAGCTTTATACAGCACTTAAGAGGCTGGGTAACATCTTCCCAAATTAGCAGGCTTTTACTTTATCGCTAAATATACATGACCGCAGATAATCATATTGGAGGATGCTACAAGGTTTTAGCTTTCTTATATAGCCCAGTATATTCTGACCCTTCAAGGGTTGTCTGTAGGTGACTTCACTTGAGGGATATCGGGGTCGTGTGCTTGATATTGTTAGCCAATGGGCTGGTTAACTAGGCTCCTGATCACTCTGGTGTCTAGCCTCACCTGCCTCAGTCAGCGTTTACTGCACAAATCCGTCTCTCCCACACACCTGTATCATATCACAGGGGTTGGGCTCACCCTCACCTCGGATACTTCACAGAAGCCGCCACCTGTATTCAGACTAATTCCGCTGATGTTCGGTTTAGTTCATCAAGGAACCTGTCATGATCCCCTTTCAGTCTGGCCAGGAAATTACCGGTGTGGTGCGTGCCAATACGCCAGTCGGCTAGATGCAGAACTTCTTCCGGGAGCTCCGATCACACAGGCAGCTCCGACGCCCTGCGACAAGCTCACGGCTGTATAATGTGAGCCATTGGGCTGCAGAATATGGGGCACGCTGAACCTCCAGAGCCTGGGACACGGAGCGATTCACGCTCTCTCTCTCTCTCCACCAAGCTCCACCCCAAACGGAAGTGCATCCATCAATTTATATTCTGATATAACATTGTTTTGAATGTATGAAATATGAATTAGGTATAATTAATTTAGCAACTTATTGTATGTATATCTCTTCACATTGGGAATTATCTGTTTAATCTGATTATGATTTTTTATGCCTGATGAAACGGTCTGTGAACCGTGAAACGCGTTGCATGATTGGGTGATTATTGGACACCCTGTTATCCACTCTCATCAGCAATCATTGTGCTGTTGTTTTTAAACTTTTATGCTTTTTTAAATAAATTTTGATATATCTTTTATCCTTTGAGTGGATTCATTTCTACCCACCATCTGCCATTGTTCACCTATGAGAGACCAGACCAGCACCTGAGGGAACACATTATCATACAAATATCAAGATACCTAGAGTTTGGGTGAGCTGCCACACCTCTACCAATCTGCAGCCTGCTTCTACAAGCACATTGGTGTGCTCTGGGAATATGTGAGTACCCTCCACATTAAGGAATCTGTTGTGGTTGTACCATTAATAGTCTGCACATGTGGTGCCAGTATTTCTTGTCTCCCTTATAGCACCACCATCTTACGCCAAGAGCGCCTTCAAGTGGGTGAGCTGTCACACCTTTCTAATTCTGCAGCCCGCCCCCACCAGCACATAAGTGTGCTCTCCAAATTTGTGAGTACCCATTTGGCAATAGTTCTGTGACTCGTTGTTAATTAATAGATGATACCACACATGAGGCGCCCCTCCATTCTGTTTTATCTTATATAGTACCACCTGGACCATCCAGTGAGGAGGAGGCAGCCGCTACAGCAATCGTTATCCTTTGAAGAACATATAAAGGACTGTCTAATTTTTCACAATTGCAAGTGTATTTTCACTACAGTATCTAAGAATTTACTGTTTTCTGCCTTTATTGTGTATATACTCATCTATGACAGCTTAACATTGCCCCATCATATATACTTTTGTTCTAGATTAATGATTATACTGCATCTTGAGCGCCCCCTTCAGTGATTAGGTTTTTACTGTTTAATCTGATGCCTGCAATAAAAGAAACACGGTTTTTATTCTGAGATTTTTGGAACACATTTTAAATTTATTAATGTAGCTAATCATTCAATACAGCAGATATTTATTCAAAATAGTATAATTTTCAGATCTCTCTCTCTCTCTCTCTCTCTCTCTCTCTATCTATATATATATATATATATATATGTTTTAAATATGATCTGTGTATTTTAAATTATTATGAAGATTAGGCACAATTCATTTATCTGAGAATTTGCTGTTATCTGAGCCAGCAGCCTTTCAAAATGAGAATGTGTATTAGATCTTCCTTCAAAGAGGGTCTTGTGCATATCATGGGGATTTTCACACGTGTCTGTTAAATTATCCTGGGATTCTAAGCATGCCTTCCATGAAAACACAGAATATTGTCTCCATCACCCCAGGATGCATCCTGGCTTAGGTAATTACCAGGCCCATGTTTACCCTTCCTGTGGAGCTATGAGGTTGATCTACCTTCACTAATTGAACAATTGTATCATCTCTTTTGTTCTCAATTTGTCTTAAGCAGTGAGGGGGCAGGGGCTATAGTGAGACCAATTCATATCAAATTAGATATTGGCAAACAATGAAATATTAGATTATGTGATACATCTGTAGTTTATTTAATGTTATTTCACAGGTACCCTGACAGAGAGAGCAAAAGAGAGTGATAGAGACAGCAAAAAAGAGAAGGAGAAAGGGGAGAGAGAGAGAGCAAAAGAGAGGGAAGAGAGAGAGTGCACAAAAGAGAGGGGGAGAGAGAGCAAAAGAGAGGGGGGAAAGAGCGCAAAAGAAAGGGGAGAGAGAGCAAAAGAGGGGGGATAGAGAGAGCAAAAGAGAGGGGGGAGAGCAAAAGAAAGGGGAGAGAGAGCAAACGAGAAGGAGAGAGACAGCAAAAGAGAGGGGGAGAAAGAGAGCAAAAGAGAGGGGAAAGAGAGCAAAAGGAGGGAAGAGAGAGCACAAAAGAGAGGGGGAGAGAGAGCAAAAGAGGGGGAGAGAGAGAAAAACAGAGGGGGGAAAGAGCAAAAGAAAGGGGAGAGGGAGCAAAAGAGGGGGGATAGAGAGAGCAAAAAGAGAGGAGGGATAGAGAGAGCAAAAAGAGAGGAGGGAGATAGAGAGCAAAAGAAGGGGGGGGGAGAAAGATCAAAAGAGAGGGGGAGAGAGAGAGAGCAAAAGAGGGAGGATAGAGAGTGCAAAAGACAGGGGGGGATAGAAAAAGAGAGGGGGGAGAGAGAGAGCAAAAGAGGGGGGATAGAGAGAGCAAAAGAGGGGGATAGAGAGAGCAAACAACAGGGGGAGAGAGAGCAAAATAGAGGGGAGAGAGACAGCAAAAGAGGGGGATAGAGCAAAAGAAAGGGGGAGAGAGAGAGGACAAAATAGGGGGGATAAAGAGAGCAAAAGAGAGGAAGAGAGACAGCAAAAGAGAGGGGGAGAGAGAGCAAAAGAGAGGGGGAGAGAAAGCAAAAGAGAGAGCGCAAAAGAGAGGGGGAGAGAGAGCGCAAAAGAGAGGGAGGAAAAGAGAGAGGGAGCAAAAGAGAGGGAAGAGAGAGCAAAAGAGGGGAGAGAGAGAGAGCAAAAGAGGGGAGAGAGCAAAAGAGAGGGGAGAGAGAGAGCAAAAGTGAGGGGAAAAGAGGGGAGAGAGAGAAAAAGAGTGGAGAGAGAGAGCAAAAGTGAGGGGAAAAGAGGGGAGAGAGAGAGCAAAAGAAAGAGCATAAGAAAGGGGGAGAGAGAGAGCAAAAGAGAGAGTGAGAGAGCAAAAGAAAGGGGAGAGAAAGCAAAAGAGGGGGATAGAGAGAGCAAATGAGAGAGAGAGCAAAAGAGAGGGGGAGAGAGAGCAAAAGAGAGGGGGAGAGAGAGCAAAAGAGAGGGGGGGATAGAGAGCTAAAAGAGAGGGGGAGAGAGACAGCAAAAGAGGGGGATAGAGAGAGCAAAAGAGAGGGGGAGAAAGAGGGCAAAAGAGAGGGGGAGAGAGAGAGCAAACGAGAGGTGGAGAGAGAGAGCAAAAAGAGGGGGATAGAGAGAGCAAAAGAGGGGGATAGAGAGCAAAAGAGAGGGGGAGAGAGAGCAAAAGAGAGGGGGAGAGAGAGAGCAAAAGAGAGAGTGGGAGAGAGAGAGCAAAAGAGAGGGGGGAGAGAGAGAGAGCAAAAGAGGGGGGGAAAGAGCAAAAGAGAGGAGGGAGAGAGAGAGCAAAAGAGGGGGTGAGAGAGAGCAAAAGGGGGGATAGAGAGTGCAAAAGAGAGGGGGAGAGAGAGAGAGCAAAAGAGGGGGATAGAGAGAGCAAATGAGAGGGAGAGAGAGCAAAAGAAAGGGGAGAGAGAGCAAAAGAAAGGGGAGAGAGAGCAAAAGAAAGGGGAGAGAGAGCAAAAGAGAGGGGGAGAGAGCGCAAAATAGAGAGCAGAAGAGAGGGGGAGAGAGAGAGCAAAAGAGAGGGGGAGAGAGAAAGCAAAAGAGAGGGAGGAGAGCGCAAAAGAGAGGGGGAGAGAGAACGCAGAAGAGAGGGAGGAAAAGAGAGGGCGGAGAGGGAGGAAAAGAGAGGGGGGATAGAGAGCAAAATAGGGGGGATAGAGAGAGCAAAAGAGGGGGGATAGAGAGAGCAAAATAGAGGGGGGAGAGAGCAAAAGAAAGGCGGGAAAGAGAGAGTAAAAGAGGGGGATAGAGAGCAAAATAGAGGGGAGAGAGACAGCAAAAGAGGGGGATAGAGCAAAAGAAAGGGGGGAGAGAGAGGACAAAAGAGGGGGATAAAGAGAGCAAAAGAGAGGAAGAGAGACAGAAAAAGAGAGGGGGAGAGAAAGCAAAAGCGAGAGAGGAGAGCGCAAAAGAGAGGGGGGGAGAGAGCGCAAAAGAGAGGGAGGAAAAGAGAGAGGGGGGAGAGAGAGAGCAAAAGAGAGTGAAGAGAGAGCAAAAGAGGGGAGAGTGCAAAAGACAGGGGGAGAGCGCAAAAGAGAGGGGAGAGAGAGCCAAAGTGAGGGGGAAAAGAGGGGAGAGAGAGAGCAAAAGAAAGAGCATAAGAGGGGGGAGAGAGCAAAAGAGAGGGTGAGAGAGCAAAAGAAAGGGGAGAGAAAGCAAAAGAGGGGGATAAAGAGAGCAAAAGAGGGGGGACAGAGAGAGCCAATGAGAGAGGGAGAGAGAGAGCAAAAGAGAGGGGGAGAAAGGGAGCAAAAGAGAGGGGGGAGAGAAAGAGCAAAAGAGGGGGAATAGAGAGAGCAAAAGAGGGGAGAAAGAGAGAGAGAGCAAAAGAGAGGGGGAGAGAGAGAGCAAAAGAGGGGGATAGAGAGAGCAAAAGAGAGGGGGAGAAAGAGGGCAAAAGAGGGGGGGAGAGAGGGAGCAAAAGAGAGGTGGAGAGAGAGAGCAAAAGAGGGGGGATAGAGAGAGCAAAAGAGGGGGGGATAGAGAGAGCCAATGAGAGAGGGAGAGAGAGAGCAAAAGAGAGGGGGAGAAAGGGAGCAAAAGAGAGGGGGAGAGAAAGAGCAAAAGAGGGGGAATAGAGAGAGCAAAAGAGGGGAGAAAGAGAGAGAGAGCAAAAGAGAGGGGGAGAGAGAGAGCAAAAGAGGGGGAAGAGAGCACAAAAGAGAGAGGGAGAGAGAGCAAAAGAGAGGGGGAGAGAGAGCAAAAGAGAGGGAGAGAGAGCAAAAGAGAGGAGGGAGAGAGAGAGAGCAAAAGAGGGGGTTAGGAAGAGAAAAAGAGGGGGGATAGAGAGTGCAAAAGAGAGGGGGAGAGAGAGAGAGCAAAAGAGGGGGATAGAGAGAGCAAACTAGAGGGGGATAGAGAGAGCAAAAGAAAGGGGAGAGAGAGCAAAAGAGAGGAGAGAGAGAGCAAAAGAGAGGGGGAGAGAGAGCGCAAAATAGAGAGAGCAGAAGAGAGGCGGAGAGAGCAAAAGAGGGGGATAGAGAGCAAACGAGAGGGGGAGAGAGCAAAAGAAAGGGGAGAGAGAGAAAGCAAAAGAGAGGGAGGAGGGCGCAAAAGAGAGGGGGAGAGAGCACAGAAGAGAGGGAGGAAAAGAGAGGGGGGAGAGAGAGCAAAAGAGGGGAGATAGAGAGAGCAAAAGAGGGGGGATAGAGAGAGCAAAAGAGAGGGGGGAGAGAGCAAAAGAAAGGTGGGAAAGAGAGAGTAAAAGAGGGGGATAGAGAGAGCAAACAAGATGGGGAGAGAGAGCAAAAGAGGGTGAGAGAGCAAAAGAAAGGGGAGAGAAAGTAAAAGAGGGGGATAGAGAGAGCAAATGAGAGAGGGAGAGAGAGAGCAAAAGAGAGGGGGAGAGAGGGAGCAAAAGAGAGGGGGGAGAGAGGGAGCAAAAGAGGGGGAATAGAGAGAGCAAAAGAGGGGAGAGAGAGAGAGCAAAAGAGAGGGGGAGAGAGAAAGCAAAAGAGAGGGAGGAGAGCGCAAAAGAGAGGGGGGAGAGAGTGCAGAAGAGAGGGAGGAAAAGAGAGGGGGGAGAGAGAGAGCAAAAGATGGGGAGAGTGCAAAAGAGAGGGGGGAGAGAGAGAGTGCAAAAGAGAGGGGGAGAGAGCAAAAGAGAGAACATAAGAGGGGGAGAGAGAGCAAAAGAGAGGGTGGGAGAAAGAGCAAAAGAGAGGGGAGAGAGAGCAAAAGAGAGGGGAGAGAGAGCAAAAGTTAGGGGAGAGAGAGCAAAAGAGAAGGGGGAGAGAGCAAAAGAGAGGGGGAGAGAGAAGGCAAAAGAGAGGGAGGAGAGCGCAAGAGAGGGGGAGAGAGAGCGCAGAAGAGAGGGAGGAAAAGAGAGGGGGGAGAGAGATAGCAAAAGACGGGGAGAGCGCAAAAGAGAGGGGAGAGAGTGCAAAAGAGAGAGCATAAGAGAGGGGGAGAGAGAGCAAAAGAGAGGGTGGGAGAAAGAGGAAAAGAAAGGGGAGAGAGCAAAAGAGTGGGGATAGAGAGAGCAAAAGAGGGGGGATAGAGAGAGCAAAAGAGAGGGGGAGAGAGCAAAATAGGGGGGAGAGAGCAAATGAGGGGGGATAGAGTGAGCAAAAGAGGGGGGATAGAGAGAGCAAAAGAGGGGGGGAAGAGAGAGAGAGAGAGCAAAAGAGGGGGATAGAGAGAGCAAAAGAGAGGGGGATAGAGAGAGCAAAAGAGAGGGGGAGAGAGAGTGCAAAAGAGAGGGGGAGAGAGAGTGCAAAAGAGAGGGGGGAGAGTAAAAGAGGGGGGATAGAGAGAGCAAAAGAGAGGGAGAGAGACAGCAAAAGAGAGGGTGGAGAGCAAAAGAGAGGGGGGAGAGCAAAAGAGAGGGGGGATAGAGAGAGCAAAAGAGGGGGGATAGAGAGAGCAAAAGAGAGGGGGAGAGAGAGAGAGCAAAAGAGGGGATAGAGAGAGCAAAAGAGGGGGGTAGAGAGAAAGAGTGCAAAAGAGAGGGGGAGAGAGAGCAAAAGAGGGGGGATAGAAAGAGCAGAAGAGAGGGGGGGAGAATTGTGGGGTGGGGGAGGGAAGAGAGCTGTTTGGGAGGGATCAGGGGGTGTAATGTGTCAGGTGGGAGGCTGATCTCTACACTAAAGCTAAAATTAAAGTGAAGGTAAACTAAAACGGTCTGTAATAAATAATTTAATATATCAAGCAAAATTAATAGTAGTTTCATTCATCAATATTTATATATTTCAATTTTACCTTAGATATTTTATTTTTATAGCATCAATTCGGCTATCCGAAAATCAACCCGTCATTTTTTTTTTTTCTAAACAACGATCACATTGTTTAGACAGCCAATTGATTCTTTGGCCGTTAGGCGGCCGTCAATTGACGTAATTATGGGGTTGTTCAATATGCGCATGTGTAACTTCTTGTAGTTGTTAGTGGCCAAACGAGCGCGTACACGTTTCGCGCATGCGCATTAACAATTTCATTTGTCAGGCATAGTTGAAACCGCATCGCAACTCAAGCGGCAACTAAGGGGAAACATTTGTATCGCTCCTTTTACTTAACGCATGCGCAAAGGTGATGGTGAAGTAAGGAGGCGCATGTGCGGTTACTAGATGCTCGATGTGCACGAACTTAGTAGACACGTATAGAGCGGGTGGGACCGCTCTATACGTCACTATATTAGAAAGCCGGAAATGTTGAATAGGAGGAGAATCGGAAGGCAAAGGTACTAAAAATTTAGGTTGAAAAGTATATAAATAAATAATGTTTTAAAAAAAAAAAAAAAAAAAAAAACTAGCGACTGGATTTTACATGGTTAGAGGATTGTAAATCAGAATTATGAATGCCAAAACTTTACCTTCACTTTAACCCTGCAAGCTCCCTACATGTTACCTAATTAACCCCTTCACTGCTAGCCAAAATACACGTGTGATGCGCAGCAGCATTTAGCAGCCTTCTAATTACCAAAAAGCAACGCCAAAGCCATATATGTCTATTTTTCAACAAAGGGGATCCCAGAGAAGCATTTACAACCCTTTGTGCCATAATTGCACAAGCTGTTTGTAAATAATTTCAGTGAGAAACCTAAAGTTTGTGAAAAAGTTAACTTTTTTTTTTTATTTGATTGCATTTGGCGGTGAAATGGTGGCATGAAATATACCAAAATGGGCCTAGATCAATAGTTTAGGTTGTCTTCTAAAAAAATATATATATACATGTCAAGGGATATTCAGGGATGACGAGAAAAACGGTATATAAAATGTGTGGGTACAGTAAATGAGTAAGAGGAAAATTACAGCTAAACACAAACACAGCAAAAATGTAAAAATAGCCTTGGTCCCAAACTGACAGAAAATGGAAAAGTGCTGTGGTCATTCAGTTAAAGGGACACTGAACCCAAATTTTTTCTTTTGTGGTTCAGATAGAACATGAAATTTTAAGCACCTTTCTAATTTACTCCTATTATCAAAATTTCTTCATTCTCTTGGTATCTTTATTTGAAATGCAAAAATGGAAGTTTAGATGCCGGACCATTTTTGGTGAACAACCTGGGTTGTTCTTGCTGATTGGTGGATAAATTCATCCACCAATAAAAAAGTGCTGTCCAGAGTGCTGAAATAAAAAAAAGCATAGATAACTTCTTTTTCAAATAAAGACAGCAAGAGAACGAAGAAAATTGATAATAGGAGTAAATTAGAAAGTTGCTTAAAATGGCATGCTCTAGCTGAATCACAAAAGAAAAAAATTGGGTTCAGTGTCCCTTTAAATCAAATATAAAAAATAGTGCACACTATTTTTTTAAATTGGCAGGTCAACACTGAAAACTATCTTAATTGCATGTTTAGGCTGAATCTTGAACGTCCCTTTAGCTCAAATAAATGTGTACGTCTAATATTACGGTTTTGGAGTTATATATATATATTTAAAAATTACAAAACACAATATATCTCATCAGATGCAACATAAAGCTGGACATCTTACCTAAACAAATTAATACGTGTTTTATATTTATTTACAGACATTCGATGAAATAGCTAAGCTCAAAAACTCATCTAGTTCAATATATATTGGTGAATCTGATCCCCGAGTCCGAAGTTACGAACAGATTACGCAACTGCCTTTATTCAACAGCTTTATTGAGATACGTAATGAAGCACAGAGAGCTCTGAACATACGCATCATTGTTGTTTTCCCATGTTCCTCAGCGTTATGTGACGTACTTCCGGGAACATAATGGCGTCTTTGGGTGCTTTGGTGGGTTACAGCAGCGATTCTGATTCGGAGTGTGGAAAAGATGAAGCGGATCACTTGAAACCACTACCTTCTGGGACTCGCACACTGATACCAATTGATTCAGCACCGGAAGTGGCAGTGAAGGTGAGCTAGTACCTGGTCTCTTGTACAAAAAGGACACTTGTTAAAAGCATTGCAGTGTGTGTTGGTCTGAATTCTTGTACTTGTTTAACATGGTCTCTCTTATTGATATAGTATATATTCTTTAAATATATGTAACGTCTACGAGCTTAATTCTTATCTCGGCTCTTGTTGCCTTTAGACATGGTTCATGAGCGGAATGGAACAGTAAATCATGGCAGTGTATTGGAATTACTTTGTCAAGTGAAATAAAAATGATGTTGGCGTGAATAACCAGGACCTGTCAACGTAGGGACCATCTACACCAAAACTGTTATTGTTCTAAAATATGGATATACCATTCCCCAGCTTTGTACAACCAAAATTGTTATATTAATATTCATTATAACATGTAAACCTCTAAATTTGTGCCTGTTTCAAAGACACTACAGACGGCCTCTTATAACATGCTTTTTATTAGCTTTTCACAACAGGAGACTGCCAATTCATGTGAGTCATATATAACATTGTGCTCTCTCCTGTGGAGTTGTGGCTGACACTGCACTAATAGGCTAAAATGCACGTCAATAGATAATAATAAATAGCTATGTGTTCAGGGAGTTATGCAATACTGGGGAATGGGTAATAAAGGTTTATCTATCTTTTTAAACAATAAACATTTTGAAGTAGACTGTCCCTTTTAATCCATTTGCGAGTTTTACTGTCCATTCAAAATGTATTACAATGGAATTTGACTTGTATTTATCGCATATGGAATAGTTTTGTAATAACAGCGCACTTAGAGTTGTAGTAAGTAACTGTGTGGGAACACCTCAAAGGTATAATGAAAACCCATGACAGTTTGTAACTGTGTAATAGGGATCTACAAACGTATGTGGCTTTCATATTGAAAACAAAAACACAAGAGTGCGCCCAAATGGTGTAGATTCTTCAAATCAAACCGATATTGACAACATTTACTCACTAATTATATTGCACTCAAAAAGTGCTATTCTCTCGTACTGAACTATTAGAAGTCGTCAAGCTGACTTTATCACAGGATTCCTCCCTCAATATGGGATTTCACAGATGCAAATGTTGTAGTTGGTAAGACGACCCAAAGCAACATTGCAATCTGATTATAGGATCTTGCGTTGTCACCTTCACAAAAGCTCAAATCGCCAAATACATGAAACAGAAGTACTTTTTTTAAAATATGAAATATAAAAGTATATAACACTCACTATGTGACTTTCATATACTGTACCTTAGTCTGAAACCCAGAAAAATTATATAGAGCACCAAATCGTGGTTTATCCAACCATATGAAAAACACCCCTTTATAGTATATGCATCAAATATCCTTAAAGTGATAATACAAGTATTACACAATATTATAATCTGGGAAGTTTAGGGTCAATGTCAACAAAATGTATTGTCACTAGTACTACACTGCAGGATATTGTACTGGAATGTTCACTATTAGAAGAGGTGGAAATAATCAAACAATACATTCAAATTATAAAGTTACTTGTATTTCATCTGCCAATCCAATCTTGTCCACACGTGAGCTAATGGGAGGAAGCAGCTCTGGTCATCAGGAAAAAAAAAAAAAAAAAAAAAAAAAAAAGAGGGCACATCCTAGTGCAGAACTTCTGTATAGGTGATTCGGCTAACCTCAATTAAAGGGATATTATACACTCATTTTTTCTTTGCATACATGTTTTGTAGATGATCTATTTATATAGCCCATAAAGTTGTTTTTTTTTACTTTTACAAAAAATGTATAGTTTTGCTTATTTTTAAATAACATTGCTCTAATTTTCAGACTCCTAACCAAGCCCCAAAGTTTTATGTGAATACCGTCAGCTACCTTCTCCAGCTTGCTCCTGTTTGTGTAAATGGTCTTTTCATATGCAAAAGAAGGGGGAGGGGGTAAGGGTCTTATTTCCCACTTGTAGTTAAACTGGAAGCTTCTAAGTAAGTTTTTAAACAGTTTTATACTGGATTTTTATATCAGTATCTGTGCATCTTATTCTTTATAGTAGTGTCTATTACATGCAGTTATATGAAAATGAGTGTATACTGTCCCTTTAAAGAAGTACTCACAATTCAGATAGCACTCCAATTTGCTATATCAGGCATGCTGAGCAGTTTTTTTCATACAGGTGGTGACAGTCTATTACTCCTGGAAATTACTCTTACCTACCCCTAAGAGGAGGCAAACATTCCTAAACATCAAGAACTCTATAAAGCTCCTCCCACCTCACCAGTACCTCAGTTTTGTCTTTTTCTCCACTGGAGGTGGTCGAAGAATGAAGAAGTGCATTTGATTCTTCAGTGAGAGTGGTTCTCAGGTCAGAGTTGAGACCCCTTTTCCCTTCAGAGTATAGCGTTTGCCAGAAGGATGTATTGGAAAATACATATTTCACAAGCCTTGCCATGGGGTCACAGGGACTTGTCTTTTGCCTCTGCCTGTTGCTTTGTTTATTTATGCCTATTTCAGCACTGGTCTTTGCTTCCTGTTGGTCTTCTCCAGTAGCAGAGTGCCTTTGGCTCAGTACTATATTTTTATTTACTTTACACTTGATAAGCTGTTCAGGTTATCGCCATATATATTGGTATATTGGTATATATATATATATATTTTTTTTTGTTTGATATTTCCCCTTTTAACCCTTTG
Source organism: Bombina bombina (assembly GCF_027579735.1). Lineage (NCBI taxonomy): Eukaryota > Metazoa > Chordata > Amphibia > Anura > Bombinatoridae > Bombina > Bombina bombina. Next base: position 688,192,699 of record NC_069502.1, read on the forward strand.
ATGACAGATATTTCAATGATGGGATCGGGTCAGGGGGGCGTCCCTATGCACGCCCTCCAGACCGCGGTCGTATCCTGGAAGTGCCATTGGCTTTAGGACAACCAAACAGGACGTTCTATTTCGTCCTAACGGTGGTGAAGTTCAGTGCGGTTAGGACAAAATAGAGCGTCATAACAGCACTAAGAGGTTAAAGTGTTAATATGTTTTTTTTATTTGTGTACATTTTTTGATGCTTTGGTGTTTTCACACGCATATTTTGATGCACGCTAGTTTTTTCAAGTGCGTACATTTTCTGTCTCACGTTGATGCACGCTGGCCTTCAGGTCTGCGTTTGTTGGTGTGATAGTGTACATACTTTTTGTAGCCCTTTTCTATTATATATGTTGTAAGTTTGTTACGCTCATCCCTTTTTAAATGTGTGCTGTCTGGATGCAAGAAGTACTTTTTTGAATTTAGTGATTTTTTTTTTATTTTTTTTAAAGTTATTTTTCATAAACTGGTTCTTCAGACAAGGATTACTTTTCTGGGGGTTTTATAGATTCAGTTTAGACTTTCTTTGGCAAGACGGTTGAAGCTGGGGTTTGCCTGTTAGATCCTTCAGTTGCTCATTGCTTGGAGGTGTCAGGTCTCATGCTTTTGGCCATGGTTGCTATTTCGTTTGGTTACTTTCATATGTCATCTTCAGCTTTGTATCTTTTTCTAATAATACAGGGACCTTTCTCAGTTCTAAGTCTTTTTCTTTCTTGGTAGATGAGCTGTTATCTCTTTCTTCTTTTTTCTGGAATCTCTACAGATGTAAGTTTTTTTGTTCAGGGTGGGAAAGACATCTGGGGGTCTCAGAAAGCTTAAAGGAATACTAAACTCAATTATTTTTCTTTAATGATTCAGATAGAGCATGCAATTCTTAAGCAACTTTCTAATTTTACTCTTAACAATTTTCTTTGTTCTTTTGGTATCTTTATTTGGAAAGCAGAAATGTAAGCTTCAGAGCCGGCCCATTTTTTGTTCAGCACCTGGGTAGCTCTTGCTGATTGGTAGCTAAATATAGTCGGCAGGCGCTACCCTGGGTTCTGAAACAAAAATGGGCCGTCTCCAAAGCTTACGTTTCTGCTTTTCAAATAAAGATACAAACTAGAAAATGTATTAAGAGGGCGCTAAATGAAGCTTAAGATACCATCTAAAAATATATCAAAGTATAGTAAAAAAAAAAATAAAATGTTAAAATATAAAAAGTAAATTTGAGACATTAAAATGTAAATTTAAAACCGGAACGTCTCCCTTAAAACTTGGACTCGCCAATGTATATATTGATTTTAATAAAAGTCTGAACTATCTATATTCTACATATGATCTATCAACATTTGATGCATAAGAAAGCAATACATATTATCTGTGCAAAATAAGCAAAACAGCACATGAGACAAGCTTGGTCTTATTTGAAACCATTGTATACCACCTTGACTAGGATAAAGCAAGTCTAAAAGTTGGTGTTTTGTTAACAGTCCGTATCCATGCATACATGTTGTTCAAGGATAGAGCAAACAGTCTTAGGCCTCGATGATTGAAAGTTCGTAATTTGCGGCGAGAAATGTGTATTTCTGTCTCGCAACTCTCGCAAATTTCACGCCTTGCGTAATGATCGTATAAAGTGGGCAGTCCATTGTAAACAATACGTTACGCGATAAGCTGTCCATAGTAAACTATAGACTTCGCCTCCTTATATCATTTCACGAACCTCGAAATGGGTTTCCATATATCATTGCGTCGCTTCGTAATTTTAATGAATCACTTTATTTCAGTTTGTGTTTGCATATTTCAAAATGTAAAACTACAGTTATAGTATATTGTCTAAATACGTTATATCGTATTATTTTTAAAATGAAATAAATATTGTAAATAATGTTATTCATGTTATTTCGCCAAAGGATGTCTGGCGAGATATGTATGTGAGTTGAATGTGCGATTCGTATGGCGTATGTTTTTATATCATCGTAACATATCTGTGAAACTTGCGAGATTTACTCAGGTTACGCCCATGGAACGCCCATTTTACGCCCTCTCCTTCGCAATGAAACTCTCCTTCGCAATGAATTCTGCTTTTACTGTTCTGGTTATATTTTGTTATTCTTTTTTATTGAAATCGTACAATAAATATTTTTACGCTCTTTATTTAGATATTTTCACTCATTTGTCTTATTACGAAATTGCGTATATGTTTTAAACAATGTTCAATGTGCAATATTTGTTAACCAATCATATTTATTGTTATATTATTTCTGTTACCATAATACCTTGCAATACATTTATGTACGCATATTTATGAGTACTTCCTTAATATTCTCCAATCACAGCGTATTTTACATTTTACTCTGGTTACATGTATATTTATATAGATATCATATTTTATTCTGTGAGGCAGTTGATGAGATATTTGAAAATGGTTGCTGAGAGGTTTACAGTTGTGGAGAATGAAATCCTTGTATCTGCTCTGGAGCCAAACTATGACATGCTTTTTGGACCACAGAGGCGTGACACTAGTTTAAAGACAAGGGATGCAATCTGGGAAGATATTGCTGAAATGGTTAATTTAAATGCCACACATATAAAGACTGTTGCTCAATGTCGCAAAAGGGTTGCAGACATAATAACTTTGTGTTGTATGCTTCATAATTTAGCCATTGAAAATAATCTAGATATTGATGTGGATTATGATGATGAACATGGAATAATTCAAAATGAATTTTCTTCACAGGACCCTGCTGTAAACACCAGTGTGAGGGAACACATGATTAATAATTATTTTTGATTTAAAACTGTATAATTACATTGCATTGCATTGCTTTACTTATGAATGCAATTGTATTAATTTTCTTTTTATTTCAAAATAAACAGAAGTCTGAAATAATACATGAGTTTTGGACATTTAATATTTATAATATACAAATCTGAATTTCTAAGTTCAAAGTTGATAATACAATTGATCAATAGACCCTTTTTAACAAAATTACGAATACAGAATTACACATACGAAGTGGGTATTTAACATTACGCAAACCAAAAAAACCATTCGCAGCGTATGTCGAATGACGAAAAAACGCCCATTTCGAATACATACACGCAATCAATTTCGAACACTTTCATTCATTCCGATATTATATTCGCACTCCGGTGCGAACATCTTTACATCATATCATTTTAAAAACCAGCTTTCAATCATCGAGGCCTTAGTGTCTTATAAGACTCGATCAGATGTTATCCGTTATTACGAGTGTAAGCATACAGTATTTGTTTCTGGGTACCTTACTTAAAGGGACATTCCATCCAAAATTTTAATCCACATGGATGCATTTCAGTTTTGAATAGAAGCATTTTTGTAATATACATGTATTAACAAAAATGCTTCTAATAAAAGTTATATCTGTTGCAAAAGTGTATTTAAGTATACACCCTGCACCAGCATTTTAAACACAGCACTTGCTCAGAGAGCCTAAGTTGATTGTACCATCTGGTGAGGTCTCAATTTGTTACGTGCTGACATGATACAAGCCCCACTGGCACTAAGAGCAGCTGCAGTTTTTAAAATGCTGGTGTATTAAGAATAACTAGCTGTGCTTCACGTGCACGTGCAGACAATGTTAGCACTAAGGGCTCCATGTACTAAGCCGTCAATTCATCCGTCATTGTAGACGCGGATAAACTCGCCGTTACTCGCCGCGGGCGAAATGGTGTCCGCTGTCGCTATGTACTAATATTCCCCCAATAAATAGACAAGTCTAGCCCGCCGCGAGCAGTTGCGGATTGTTGATAAATTTGACGCCTCGCTCGCCGCGACTAAGCTGATGGTACTTAACTTTCAGTTGAATTGTCTGGCCAATTATTAACACGTGACATGCAAGGTGTCACGAACATCATAGTAGTCGCGGGAATAGAATTTTGCTCCTATAAAAGTTCAACTTATCTAAACAACTTTATTATTGTTCAAAATTTTTTGAAGAGTGATAACAGAGCGTTATTTTTGTAATATTTATTTACAATTTGGATATGGCTTCATCTGGATCTGATAATATATAAATATTAATATAAAAATAATTATAAAGATTGACAACTAATACAAATTTAAATAGATTACTCTTTAATTACAGTCGACAAATTGGGCGCAATTTATGTACATGGAAATGAGAGACAAATTAGACGCCAGTTATGCTGTAAGTACAATGCTGATATTACTGCCTTTTATATATGTCTAGACTGGCGTCTAGATTGACTTTCCTATTGTTTTGTACCTTGCCCGCCACCTAAAAGGTGGCGAGGCAAAAATAGCGAGGTGGGAGCGGAAATTGTAGCGAGCGGACAAATAGATTTTTTAGTACATTCGTTTTTTGGCGAGTTGGTGGTCAAATGTGTCTAATTACAGTGAAAAATGGAGCGGTAGCGAGGTTTGGCGGATAAGTACGCTCGCAATTTTAAAGATGCGAGTTTTAACATAATTGACGGCTTTGTACATATCAGTTTGCGAGTTTTGACGCGAGATTTGTTGCGGGTAGCTCGCTGACTGCTTAGTACATGGAGCCCTAAAACAGTGATAACTTTTTTTACTAGAAGCATTTTTGCCATTACGTGTATATTGCTATTAAAAGATGTAATTTATCTATGTACATTTATATTTGACCGGAATGTCCCTTTTTAAATGTAGATGCCGTCCAGTATGATCAACAACATTCTTAAGTCCTCTTTTAGAGGTGCGGCTGGTCTCCCGCTTCTGATACATGCTGCTCCTGTTACAAACAAACTGGATCCCTTACGCTTCTGGCAGAGTTATGCCTTGGTTTGTCCGCTTTTTCCCATGTGACCTCAAAGCTACTTAACTGATCTGTTAAACAGCTTTTCAAAATAAGTTCATTACTGATACACAGATGTTACTATGTATGGTGTACTTGCTCTTGGTGCTTATTGCATCCAAGTGAGGAATACCAGAATTATCTGATTGTCGTTTCAATAATAGTGCTATAAATAACCCAGGCTATAAACTTTAGCAAAGTTCATATGAGAAATTCAGCTGGTTTGTGGTGAATCTCTTGGGTGGGATCTACCTCACCATTCACAATAATGCTTTAAACGTCAATGCGTTTCACCCTATTATGGGCTTTATCAAGATAGGTGATGGAGTCTTTTATAGAACTGTATTTCTTTTCCATTGGTCCAATTTCAATTACCCATTTTTTAAGGTGGTATTGGTTCAATTTCAATTATCCATTTTTAAGGTAGAATTATGGATGATTATTTTGCGGTTCGGAAAATTCTAAAAGCAGTAGTACATTTATATAGATTTTTTTTTTCTATGCAAATATTAATTTAAACACATAGCACTCCACATTCTTTATATCAATAAGACTAGGATTCACATATATCTTTCTTTTGCTATGCCATAAGTATGTGTAGGTTTTATACAGAAAATATCTATAACACAGGTGTTTGTTCTATTCGAATAGGAAAGGTGATAGATCAAGTTTTGAATTAAGGCCCTTGGAGTATAAGGTGTCAAATTTACATATCAATTCAGCTTCTTTAATGAGTAAACTCTTTTCAATGTCACCACCTCTCCAATAATATTTTCTGTATGAAACCTACACATACTTATGGTATAACAAAAGAAAGATATATGCAAATCCTAGTCTTATTGATATAAAGAATGTCGAGAGCTATTTATGTGTTTAATATTTGCATAGACAAAATCTATATAAATGAAAGAGAGGTTCTTCAAGCGGTGGTGTCTTCTGTTTAGGTCCTCCTCCTGCCTTTTTTTCCTCCCTCCCTGTTCATTCAGTGTCCTCTAGCTTGGGTATTGGTTCCCACTAGTAATTGGACTTGGACGTTGTGGACTCTCCATGTCATAGGAAAGAAAACAAAATTTTTGCTTACCTGATACATTTCTTTCTTTTCGGACATGGAGAGTCCATGACCCCGCCCTCCTTTTTTTTATTTATTTATTATTTTTTGTTTAAGTAAACCTCAGGCGCCTTTTCACCCTTGTGTTTCTTCCATTTCCTTCGGCTGAATGACTGGGGGTTATGGGTAAGACAGCTCTTTGCCTCCTGCTGCTGGCCAGGAGTTTAATATCCCACTAGTTTTTGGAATGACGTTGTGGACTCTCCATGTCTGGAAAGAAAGAAATTTATCAGGTAAGCATAAATTTTGTTTTTGCAGCCGCCAATCACCAGCTAGCTCCCAGAAGCGCATTACTGCTTCCTGAGCCTACCTAGGTATGTTTTTTTTAACAAAGAGAATGAAGGAATTAGATAATAGAAGTACATTGGAAAGTTGTTTAAGATGACAAATGCATAATAAAGACAATGAAATAGCACTTAGTCTGAATTTTAAATAAGTAATAGATTTTTTTTTTCTTTTAGATTGCAAAGTTGGTTATATTCCCCCCCCCCCCCATATCACGTGACAGTCATCAGCCACTAACAAAATGCATTAACATATTTACTGTGAATTTTTACAGATGCTCAGCTGGAACTGGTGCATCAGAAAGTGTGCATAAAAAAAATAGGCATATTTTGATATTACACACAGACTGAGTCAGACTGATATGCTACAGTAAATTTTTACCTTTGTGAAAGGCATAGTGTGCAGAAAGGAGGGACTAAGCAAGGATGGATTTTCAGCTTCTGTTCTAAGCCTAGTTTAAGCACACTATCTGCTTTTCTGTATATCTTGATAATATAATTGGACATTTTTGTTTAAAATGTCATTTAGAAGAACAAGTGTGAGTGCACCTCTATTATAAATCTCAACTCTGCTACACCCTAAAAAGACATAAGTTCCTCTAAACGAATGTCGAAAAATGAAGATAATAAAACAATATAGGGGAGCGCTGAAAGCTGGTTGGGATGGATAAAATTATACCTTCATAGGATTAATATAACTCCAAGAAAATAATTTGTTTCTACACTTCTCTCCTCCTTGAAAAAGTTAAAGATAATATAAATGTGGTTATAATAGCGTGTAAGTACTTATGTAGGGCTGCAACTAACAATTATTTTCATAATCGATTAATCGGCAGATTATTTTTTCGACTAATCGGATAAAAAATAAATAGTTTCCTATATTTAAAATAAAATCCACATACTGAGTGTTATAAATATAAACTTCTGACTAAAACTTTACATTAAAACAACTGTTGGCCCAATTTTTTAAGCAGCAGAACAAATTTTTATAATTAAGCAAAACAAAACCACAAACTGTTTGAAAAGAGGTAGAAGTCGAAAGAGGTAGACTATCACTGTTTATAACATTCTGTTATTCACTCAGAAACTTAGCATTGAAATCCAAAATTGTCAACATGTCCACACGCTCCTGGCTGAGGCTGGTTCTCTTTTTTTTGCAAGCTATTTTGCCTGCAGCAGAGAATAGGCACTCAGATGGTGTTGAGGTTCCCGAGATGCATAAATAGGGTTTTGCCAATTTCACCAAGGTGGGATATTTATCTTTGTTAGCTCTCCACCAATGCAAAGGGCCTCTTAACAAAGTAAGCCTGGACTTCATTCTGACATAAAAATATCTTGAATATTTATATGCAGTGGTAAATAACCATCTATAAGGTTAGGGGGAAAAATATCTAGTCCCCCTCTTAAAATAAGATATATATTAAAAGAGGTATATATTCCAATTAATTAAAAATAGAAAAAAGGGCTAAAGACTATATATCGGTAAAAGGACACAGCCTTTACACATTTATAGAGTACATATATCGGCAATAGCAAGCAATCCGCTAAAAATTGTGCCAACGGGTAATGGTGACATCAATTCATATAACAAATGCCATCAATCTAGGGCTAGGTGTAAATAACAAGATTGGCACTATATCGTGTAAATAACAAGATCGGCACTATATCATGCAAAGCACAGTCCCAAGTCACCTGATTTTATATAAACAATCCAAATTATGACTCCTATTTTATTTCTGGGTTGCACATAAGACAGAAGTAGTTATAGTATCCTAAAAAAGTGAAAGGTAAAAGGTTTGTAGACATCCTTTAGGCTAAGGGCATAACCATAAAACACAATACCATGTGCAGGAGTTCATTGGAGTAAAGCAGCTGGTGCTATGCACAGACCAACTAATTGCCAACTAACTAATAGATTATGAGATTCGTTGACAACTATTTTCATAATCGATTATTATCGATTATGCCGATTAGTTGTTGCAGCTCTACAGTTATGTGAGAATATGTGTACTATTGTGAATTAGGGGACGTGAGAAACGTGATTACAAATAAGGTTATTCAACCAATGGGGCATAATAAGTGTATATTTACAGATATTCAAAAACCGTGATTATTTTCATAATCGATTAATCGGCCGATTATTTTTTTCGACTAATCGGATAAAAAGAGAATCAATAATAGTTTTCTATGTTTTAAATAAAATCCACATAATGAGTGTTACAAATATAAACTTCAGACTAAAACTTTACATTAACACAACTGTTCTTCAGTTTTTAAGCAGCAGAGCACAGTTTTATAATTAAACAAAACAAAACCACAAACTGTTTGAAAAGAGGTAGAACTAGAAAGAGTTAGACTATCACTGTTAATAACATTCTGTTATTCACTCTTTCAGAAACTTTGCATTGAAATGCAAAAATCTCAACATGTCCACATGCTTCTGGCTAAGGCTGGTTCTCTGTTTGCAGCTATATTTCCTGCAGCAGAGAAAAGGCTGTTGAGGTGTATAAGTAGGGTTTTGCCAATTTCACCAAAGTGGGATATTTATCTTTGTTAGCTCTTCACCAATGCTAAGTGTTTTCTACCTTGGCAAGGGGCTTCTCAATAAAGTAACCCTTGACTTCATTCTAACATAAAAATATCTTGAATATCTATATGCAATGGTAAATAACCAGCTATAAGGTTAGGGGAAATATCTAGTCTGCTCTAAAAATAACGAGTATATACTTATAAAGGTTGAATCTGGTACATATTATCACAATTTATTAAAAATATAAAAAACAAAATAAAAAGCGCTAAGGACTGTATATCAATAACAGGACAAAGCCTTACACATTTATTTATACATTATATATATATATATATATATATATATATATATATATAATCAGCAATACGCTAATAATTGTGCAAACAGATAATAGGGCACATCAATTTAAATAATTCCCATCAATCTAGGGGCTAGGTGTAAATAACAAGTTCAGCCCTATATCATGAAAAGCATAGTTCCAAATCACCAGATTTAATATAAACAATCCAAATGATGACTATTATATCTGGGTTGCACATAAGCCAGGGGTAGTTGTAAACTTATACTGTCCTGAAAAAGTTAAAAGTAAACGTCTGTAGACGTCCTTTAGGCTAAGGACATAATCATAAAACACAATACCATGTGCAGGTGCTCATTGGAGTGAAGCAGCTGGTGTTGTGCACAGACCAACTAATTGCAAACCAACTAATCGATTTTGAGATTCGTTGACAACTATTTTCATAATCGATTATGACGATTAGTTGTTGCAGCTCTATTCCATGGAATATGATGGGTGAACAATATCTGTAAACAGTGGTTAAACAAAGATCATTGACATAATTGTTTAGTAGGCCATCTAATAAAACATTAAGTGTCTAAATATTAACAGTGTATTTTATGAACTGTGGGTATGGTTAGCTCTAGCTTAGAAATGACAAAAAAAAATTACAAAATGTTTTTTTTAAAAATATGTATCTCACTGCAGTGGATAAAACAAAAAGTTGCTTCGAATAGTGCAAACTTTGGCTTTAGGTAATGTTTTTTTCAACTGACGTGTAAATTATAAAGTTCCTTTTGTAAAAAGAGACGTTAAAAATGTACCTGTATGGCTGTCTTTGTGAGGCGCTTTGTTTGAGGAATAACTGTTTCAGAGTTTAGCTGTGTGGTAGTCTCTGTATCAACGGTCTGTGATGGAAAGCTTGTGTTCTAACCCAACTTCCGGGTTACAGGTAATAGCTGGTCACTAGTAGTGACGTTAGATGGTGAAAGCTGATAGGGCAAAAATGGTGAGCCCTTATGTGAAAATAGATGGTACAAGCTGATAGGGCGAGAATGATAAGCCCTTATGAATCCCAACGATTTAACAAAGCAATTAGGGTACAAAAACGTATATACATATAAGGACATACACATATACTTATAACTCATAATTGAAATACTTTTTATATATCGAATAAAATATAATAAATCATCAAATAATAATCCCCCTTTTTAAAAAAATACAAATATTCATTAATTATTTTTTCCACAATAATAAAAACTTAATAGAAATTCTATAAATATTTGATTTCATACATTATTTTATATATATTTGATTTTTAGGTATATAACTTGAATGAATGTCTTAACACATTTCTAAAAAAAAGAAATCAAGAGGTTAAACTGTGTTTTAAAATCACAAAACTCATTCCACTTAGATTTATTTTGGTTTAGTTATATGTACAAACTCAATCCGCTATTTTTTTTTAATTAGTTTCATAGATTGATAAAGTTTTAGTTTTATGACATCGAAATTGCTATTATAAACATTTTGATGCAAAAGATTGTGTTTGTTGATTTTAAAAGCACTGTATATATACAACCAACAGATTTTAACACGTTACAACCAATACCTGTTAAAGGCTATTCCCATTGGCTATTATAAAATCAAATTACACCAATAGGGTTAAATCTAAACTTTATATAAGAGCTGAACAGACAAATAATGTGCATCTTGATTAAGGTCCTCGGCCTAAATGCGTAGATTTGCCCATTGAAAGATAGCTTTATAAATGGCTATTTCTGCACTCATTACAACAACTGAGAGATAATTGCTTTCCAAACGCATGGACTTGGAGAAGAGTTGCATTTTTTCCACTACTAGCTGTGGGAGCAGACAACAGAGAAATCCTCTTATTTTCCAGCTATTACTAATAGCAACCCACAGGAAACACGGTATAACCACCGGAATCGGCTATAAAATATAGCCTGAATCAACTATTCTATTGACTTTTCATAAACCTAAAACGGCTCCAAGAACTCTGCCTAAATACTCTTTGCATATAAAATTGCTTTGTTAAATTGTTGGGATTCATCAGGGCTTATCATTCTCGCTTGTACCATTCATTTTCACATAAGGGCTCACCGTTTTTGCCCTATTGGCTTTCACCATCTAACGTCACTACTAGTGACCAGCTATTACCTGCAACCCGGAAGTCGGCTGAGAACACAAGCTTTCCATCATGGACCGTTGATACAGAGACTACCATACAGCTAAACTCTGAAACAACTATTCCTCAAACGAAGCTCCCCACAAAGACAGCCATACAGGTACATTTGTAACGGCTCTTTTTACAAACGGAACTTTATAATTTATTCACCAGTATGGAACTTTATAATTTATACACCAGTTGGCCATGAAAAACATTACCTAAAGCCAAAGTTTGCGCTATTCGAAACAACGTTTTGTGAGATACATATTTTGTAATTTTTTTTTATTTATTTTTTTAGTCGTTTCTAAGCTTGAGCTAACCATACCCACAGTGCATAAAATACACTGTTAATATTTAGACACTTAATGTTTTATTAGATAGCCTACTAAACAATTATGTCAATGATCTTTGTTTAACCACTGTTTACAGATATTATTCACCCATCCTATTCCATGGAATATCTATTTTTCCTGAAATTTTATTAGGATTGTCTTTTATACGGTTTATATTATCCAAATTGTTTTTATCTTTACTTTGATTTTATCTAACTTTCATCTATAGTAAAGTGTTTATATAAATTTATAAAAATACCTTGTTTATTTATAATCACGTTTTTTGAATATCTGTAAATATACACTTATGACAGTGAAAGCAAATACTGTGGGCGCCTTAAAGGGCAGGTCAAATATTTGAGATAATGATATCCTAATATATATATATATATATATATATATATATATATATATATATATATATATATATATATATATATATATATATATATATATATATATATATTATATAAAATCTTTTAACAAATGATAGGTTAATGATAAAGAAAATTACAACAGCGAATAAAAATGAATGTTAAAATATAATTTAATTGCACTAATATATTTAAAAGAATTGGTTATAAATAATTCATACAATGGAAGATTGAGAAAAGAAAAAATAAATACAAATATATAAATAAAAGCTAATATATATTGAATCAATTTCTATATGTTATATAGCCTATTTCATCAGAAAGAAGTCCACAAAACAAATAACCTCTGCTGCAGACAGGGTTAAGATTACATAAAAGCAATATATAAAAGAGAAAACGGATCCTGGTAATTCAAACACAATAACAATGAGCTTCAACAATATTACTCATATCAATTTCAAGAATTTGGGATTTGTGAAACGGCAATCCTGCATATGCTATGGCCGTGAAGAAATAGTACCTTTATTTACTCTGGAGCTCCAAGTAATATGTAATCCAGAATTGCGGTTATACCGCCAGCACAAACAGCTCCGGGAACCCTCTGTGTGTGATAAGAAAGCCGCCGAGCTCCTCTCCCCTGCACACTCTAGAGTTCCACCCTCAGCTGTAGAATTTACTTGTGTTTCTTCAGTGTTTCCTGCACTCTCTCTTATATATTGCTTTTATGTAATCTTAACCCTGTCTGCAGCAGAGGTTATTTGTTTTGTGGACTTCTTTCTGATGAAATAGGCTATATAACATATAGAAATTGATTCTATATGTTATATAGCCTATTTCATCTATGGACTGAAGCAACTTGTAAACGCCCCAACTCACATAGCCGGACACACCCTCGACCCAATCTTCTCCACAGGCAACCACACCTCAGTCAACCACATAACCGAACTCCACTGGACTGACCATCACTGTATACACTTCTTCTTCAACAAACCCACCACGCACCTCCGGCATCACCACCCGCCCCGCAGAAACTGGAACAACATCACCTAAGAACAACTGCACTCCACCCTGATCAAGTCCCCCCCAGTGAAATCCACTGACGCCAACTTCTCCGCCCGCCACCTACATCGCTGGATCACAGACTGCACAAATACCCTCGCCCCCCTCAAGAAAATGTCCTGCCGCCAGTCCACCAACAAAGCCAGCTGGTTCACCCCCACCCTCCATGACTCCAAACTCCACTGCATATGATTAGAGAGAATATGGAGATCCAGCAAGTCCCCCTCGGACAAATCCGCCTACAAAGAAGCCGTCACCACCCACCACCACCTCATCAAAACCACAAAGTAAACCACTATCCTAGACAGAATCCACGCCAAAACCCACAACAGCAAAGAGCTGTTCAGTCATCAAGGAATTCTCCAAACCCAACAGTGATACTAATGACATCCCACCCTCCCAGGACCTCTGCGACAACATTGCTACTTCCACCGCAAGATCATCAACATCTATGACAGCCTTGAGCTCCAGAACTCACCGCCCACCCACCAACACCTCACCCAAACCCACCACCCGCCACCTTCTGTGCACTACCTGGAGCCCCCTCACCACGGAGGACACACTCAGAATCATGATATCTATCCACTCCGGAGCACCCTCAGACCCATGCCCGCACCACATATTCAACAAAGCGGGTTTTACCCTCGCCCACGAACTCTGCCTCACCATAAACTGCTCCATCAAAACTGGCACCTTCCCAGAAGACTGGAAGCATGCAGAGCTTAAACCCCAGCTGAAGAAACCCACAGCTGACACCATAGATCCTAAAAACTACCGCCCCATCTCTCTTCTCCCCTTTCCAGCCAAAGTAATCGAGAAGGCCTTCAACCCACAACTTGTTGACCACATCAAGACCAACCACATCTTGGACCTCTCCCAATCCGGTTTCAGGAGCAATAACGGCACCGAGACTGCCCTCCTCGCTGCCATAGATGACACCCGCACCCTGCTCGACCAAGGAGAGACAGCTGCGCTCATTCTTCTAGACCTCTCAGCCGCATTCAATACTGTAGCCCACAGCACCCTCCTGACGCGCCTACACGATGCTGGTATCCGCAATAAGGCCCTGGAATGGATCACCTCCTTCCTCAGCGGCAGAACCCAGAAAGTCAGACTCCCGCCCTTCTCCTCCAATCCCACAGCAATCAGCTGCGGCGTACCCCAAGGTTCTTCTCTTAGCCCCACCCTCTTCAACATCTACATGGCCCCCCTCGCTGCCATCGTCCGACAACACAACCTCAACATCGTCTCCTATGCAGACGATACCCAGTTAATCCTCTCACTCACCGGAGACCCCGCCACCGCCAAGAAAAATGTCCACGAAGGACTTGCAGCAATCGCCACCTGGATAAACAACAACCGTCTCAAACTCAACACTGACAAGACCGAAATCCTCCTCCTCGGACCCACCAAATCTGCATGTGATGACTCCTGGTGGCCCACAGCCCTCGGACACCCTCCATCTCCAACATACCACGCACGAAATCTAGGCGTCATCCTCGACTCATCACTTTCCATGGACCGCCAAGTCAACGCCGTCTCTTCGACTTGTTTTCACATACTCCACCTACTGCGAAAAATCTTCAAGTGGATCCCCACTGAAACTAGAAAATCTGTCATCCACGCCCTCGTCAGTAAACAATACATAAAGAAGGCGAGGCAGGACAAAAAGGGCTTAAAAGTTAAAACATAGCTTTTATTGCCTTCACCATGGATAAAAGAAAATTAGCTGCAAAATAAAATAAAAATCAGTAATGTCAGAGTGAGCTTGGACAGCAGCAGTCTAACATGTTTCGGCTCCTGCCTTACTCATAGACTGTGCTGTCTCAAGCTCACAGCCTGCTTAAATCAAACAATCACTCTGACATAGATTGCTAACAGCCAACATAATTAACTGTTACAATGCTGAACAAGAAAAGTGTGCACAAACATACATTTCCTTTACAAAGTAGCTAACAATTAAGTACAAAAATTAAGCTATCAAATAACCCCTAATAATGCATTAGTTAGCAGTGACAATATGAAAAATAGTCAACGTAGATATTACTAAATATTACTCTAAGAAATGCATTAAAATATGCGCTTATAACAAGAAAAACATAGCACACAAAGATAATGTGAACTAAATGTATCCAAGTACATAACACGCAACAAATGAGATGCAATATATCATTAAAAGGGATCCACTGAATGTGAAAAAGTGCACAAACATACATTTCCTTAAAGTAATTAACATTTACAAAAAACAATACTTGGCTACCGTCTAAACATTAATAAAGCGATAGTGGTCCCCACTGAAACTAGAAAATCTTTCACCCACGCCCTCGTCAGTAGTCGACTTGACTACGGCAATGCACTCTATGCCGGGTCCACCATCAAGCTCCAGAAACGACTCCAACCCATCCAGAACACCTCGGCCAGAATCATCCTCGACATCCCTCACCACAACCACATCACTGAACACCTAAGGAACCTACACTGGCTCCTCAACAAGAGAATCACCTTCAAGCTCCTAACCCATGCATTTAAGGCCCTCCACAACATCGGTCCTGAATACATCAACCACCGTGTCAATTTCTACAACCCCTCCAGACAACTCCGTTCTGCCGACCAAGCACTCGCAGTCATCCCCCGCATCAAGAAAAAAACAGCTGGAGGAAAATCCTTCTCCTATATGGCAGCAAGGTCATGGAACTCCCTCCCGCTGCAGCTCGGACAATCCACCTCCCTTATAAACTTCAGGAAGGACCTCATGACCTGGCTCTTCGACTGAATCGTCTTCCCTTAGCCCCCCTCTCCCCCCCTCCCATAGCGCCTTGAGACCCTCACGGGTGATTAGTTTGCGATTTACAAGTACCCGATAGATAGTTACAAGTACCCAATAGATTCAATATATAAGCTTTTATTTATTTATTTGTATTTTATTTATTTTTTCTTTTCTAAATCTTCCATTGTATAAATTATTTATAACCAATTTTTTTAAATATATTAGTGCAATTAAATTATATTTTAACATTCATTTTTATTGGCTGTTCTAATTTTCTTTATCATTTTCCTATCTTTTGTTAAAAGATTTTTTCTATATATATGATAGGATATCATTATCTCAAATATTTGACCTGCCCTTTAAGGCGCCCACAGTATTTGTTTTCACTGTTTTAAATATCTTTTTGCTAGTTTGTAGGGAACTAGTGTTCATCTGTCTCTGCTGTTGGATTTATAGCGCAAGAAGTTTAATCTTTTTTTCAAATATACTCTTATGCCCCATTGGTTGAATAACGTCATTTGAAATCGCGTTTCTCACGTCCCCTAATTCACAATAGGACACATATTCTCACATAAGTGCTTACACACTATTATAACCACATTTATATTATCTTTTACTTTTTCAAGGAGGAGTGAAGTGTAGATAAAAATTATTTTCTTGGAGTTATATTAATCCTATGAAGGTATAATTTTATCCATCCCAACCAGCTTTCAGCGCTCCCCTATATTGTTTTATGTTTAAAATGTCATGCTCTATCACAATATTGAAAGTATAATGTTGACTTTAGTGTTTCTTTAATCTTGACATTACTGTTCCTTTTAACAGGACCCATTGATTGCGTGAGCAGTCTGTCCATAATTGCTACGGTAAGCAAAATAAGAATGCTCAAAAGGCACATCACTGCAGAACATGTAGATTTTCCTAACAAAATCAGTTTTAAATGCTTCTAAATCTTTTAATTTGGGTGCTGATCTTTTAAAATTGCTGAACTTAAAGGGACAGTCAACACCAGAATTTTTGTTGTTTAAAAAGAAAGATAATCCCTTTATTTACCCATTCCCCAGTTTTGCATATCCAACACAGTTATAATACACATTTTACCACTGTAATTATCTTGTATCTAAGCCTCTGCTGACTGCCCCCTTATTTCAGTTCTTTTGACAGACATGCAGTTTAGCCAATCAGTGCTCACTCCTAGGTCACTTTACGTGCATGAGCTCAATGTTATCTATATGAAACATGTGAACTAATGCCCTCTAGTGGTCAAAATGTATTCAGATTAGAGGCAGTCTTCAACGTCTAAGAAATTAGCATATGAACCTCCTAGGTTTAGCTTTCAACTAAGAATACCAAGATAACAAAGCAAAATTGGTGATAAAAGTAAATTGGGGGGGGCGGAGCCAAGCCGTGCTGGGACATGGCCGCGTTCTAGCAGAGCTCCGTAGCGGCTGTAGCTCAATTGAACTAAATAGAACAGATGGAGATGCTGATTTTGATGGAAAACAACTGCCTACACTGATGATCCTATCTAGCCCCGGAACAGACCTGCAGCGGAGCACCAGAGAGACCTTAACATCAGCTCCACACAACCTACTCAGATCCGCTATAGCAGCAGCGGCCATGTTGGTTCCCACAAGGGAGAGGAGATCACGCAGGCACGGGTAAAACTAACGCTACAAATAGATACCCAGACAACACACATACCCGTAGTCTGATATTACCAGATGCACTGAAAAGCCTCATACGATCACACGCAGGCGGGATCGGAACCCTCTGGGCGCGCCATAACTTTTTCTCTCTTACAGACAACGCTTACACAACTGCATGTGAAGAGAAATGCATGCTAGGTGGGAGCTGTAACTGTACCCTGACCAAGGTAAACAGTCTGACACTTAAGTTTGAATGGTGAAGATAAACCAGAACCCTATCTGAGACTGACCTTCCCATCATAGAGCTTAGAATATTAGGCCCTGCTGCGCCACACGTTCAGACATAATTGAAATGCTTAAACTTCTCCACATTTAGAGTGTGGTGATATACTTGCCCCTGGAGCCCGGTTGCTGGACTTTATGGTATTGACTGTTGAGATATTGCTGTCTGTGGGGGACTTGAAATACGATTGTGAAGGGTTTTGGAGAGGCCATAAGTTACTCTAGTGAACATAGCTACCCTCTGACATGTCGCAAAGAAAGGGGCTGAAAATGGAGAAAGCAAATAAAACAGCTGCAGCTACACCCTCAGTAACTGCATTTTTCCACTCTTCTGAAACACCCCCATCCGAACCCCCCCACCATAAAGGGGATACTTCTCAAGACCCTCTATCAGAACCCTCTATATCGAATCATAATACACTACAACTGCTGCGTTCACAGCTTGCAGACCTACCATCTAAGTCTGATTTTGCCTCCCTTAAGTCATTTATAAAAGAGGAGATGAGAGACCTTAAGAAAGATTTAACGGATATGGGTGCACGCATGGATTACCTCGAGGAAGGCCAAGAGGCCCTCAATAATCTAGTTAGTTCCAATACAACCCAATTGTCTATACAAGACTCCATTGTTCAAAATTTGCAGGAAAAGCTAGAGGACTTAGATAATCGCGGAAGGCGTAATAACCTCAGGATCCGAGGCATTCCGGAAGAGATTCAACAAGATCAATTAAAATCTTACCTAAAAGACCTATATGCCTTTCTACTACCAAGATCCCCCAACCTCCAAACCGAAGACATAGAAAGAATACACAGGGCTCTTAGACCCCCGACTAAACCACCCGCACCTCCCAGAGATGTGATCCTGAAGTTCCTTCGCTACACTACTAAAGAAGAATTATGGCATGCTGCAAGATTGACAAGGGAACTCTCATTTAGGTGTCACTATCTGCAGGTTTTTCAAGATTTATGTCCACAAACAATTCTGAGAAGAAGGGAGGTAAGATTTCTTACTAAAGCCTTACAACAACACAACATCCGCTACCGATGGGGTTTTCCCTTTTAGCTTAATAGCTTCCCATAATGGAGCCCAAGTCATATACAAAAGTTTCCAGGACCTGGACAGTTTTTCCAAGACACTAAACATCAAGGTTGTTCCCCCTGAAGACAACGTGCTTGAAGCACCCTCTCGCTCAAGAGCCACTAATCCTGATAACCCTAAGGAGCAACGCCCTCAATGGACTAAATCGCAGCACAAGAAAAGAAAAACGGACCCTAACCCACCAGTGGCTGCACAGCACTCTAGCTAACTGTCTTCATTATAAGTGTACACGATCTAATGATCAACTTTACAAATATGGTTTTATTATCTTGCTTGTAGCAATGACCTGCTGGAGGCCCTCTCGAAGGGACAAAAGGACATAAAGGTTGGGTAAGACAGTTGAACTCACCATTAAGTAATTTGTGGTTTTGCTCTGCACACTCACTGTCTTAAATTATATTACGTGATACCACTATATTTGAGTTACCTAGTGCTGCACACTAATCTAACTGTCTTCACTATAAGTGCCCATGAAGGCGTAGGCCATTACCTTTGCTACCTTAAAGATTAATATGCGATTATGCAGTATTGGAAGTAACACATTGGCCTAGCTAACTGCCTTCACTATAAGTGTCCATGATCTCATAGTCAACTATCTTCACTATAAGTGCCTTAGATCTCGCAGGTGTGAGTTAATTTCTTGTTGATATTATTGTACTGTTGTTGTATTTAAGTCACTGTAAAATTTTGTCCCCCTGTTGGTGTTTATCCCACAATTATGTACACATACAGGTCATTTCCTTCAGGTTAGACCTCCAAATTTTTACTAATCTGACTAGTTCATATGGGGTCCATTTAACATGGAGCTAAGCCATTATAGATTTAATGCCTTGGCTAGATTTTATTCTGAAGTGACCCCTCCACTGTTCTACATTTCAAATATACATATCGCTAACTAGAGCATAACTACGGCCCCGTTTCCCCCCCCCCCCCAATGAAGGTGTATAATTTTAGAGATGCACTAAGTTTCAAAAAAAGTTTGTTACAGTTTTTTCATATTATTGTTTCTTTTTATGTGTTCCTAATGTCTCATATGTTCAAATGTGAAGCTGTGCCAAGAGCCTATAGTTTTGTTTGCCACTACACCGTATTCATGAACGAGAACCACATACCTATCCCCCAAGATGGCACTGGATAAGTCTACTCTTAAAATTGTGTCACATAATGTTAAGGGTCTTAATATCCCGCAGAAGAGGTCCATAGCTATCAGAGATTATAAGAGATTACGAAGTGACGTTGTAATGCTCCAAGAGACTCACTTCAAAAAAGGTCACAAACCTAAATCTTCCTTTTTGAAATTTGGCCATGCATACTTTTGCTTCAAAAAATACCAAACATAATGGTGTATGTACCCTGATTAATAAAAATGAGACAGGGAGGGAAGATACCTAATTCTTTCTGGGTCTCTCCACCATAGACGTATTACCCTTGTAAATGTATATGCCCCTAGCACTGACTCCCCGATTCTTCCAACATATCAGTAAAAGAATTTTAGAGACAGCCAGAGGCAGTTTGATAATTGGGGGCGACTTTAATATAGCTTTAGATCCCTACCTAGACTGCTCTACTGGTACCTCATCAACCCCCACTAAAGTTCTTCATAAAGTAAAAACACATCTCACTTCACTAACAGTCCACGACGCTTGGTGCTTAGGTCACCCGAATGATAAGGATTACACATTTTACTCATACCCACATTGACACTATTCTAGAATTGACTATCTTATGATAGATGTTACAACTCTTGCCCAAGTTTTAGACACAAAAATATACCCCATCACATGGTCAGATCACGCTATGATTAGCTGCACGTTAAACTATTCACCACATACTCACTGGCAACGCACCTGGAGACTAGATGAGACCCTACTAAAAGACCCAATGATCCGTATCCAAGTTAGAAATAAATTAGAGGAATATTTTAATTTGAACGACACTCAGGACATTAACCCCCAACACCTATGGAATGCCCACAAATGTTACATGAGAGGTGAGATAATAGTTCTGAAAGCCGCTAAAATCAAGCAAAACAATATATATCTGTCATCACTTCTCTGTGACTTAAAGGGACATTCAACACTGCCCACAACATTAATCTATGTTTCAAAACTAAATAAAAAGATCAAGCTCCAAGGTGCCCCCTTTCTCTTACTTACCGCCTTCACTGTTGAATCGTCATTGTTATTTTCCAAATTGGTGTCCTAACATGTCTTCCTAACTCCCCCCACCGTGACGTCTTCGCTTTCTTTCTCAAACTAGCAGCCAATGAGAGCCCATTCCCCGGACTGAAATTCAAGCGCGTTCACGGCCGTTAGCGCATGCGCAATATACTAGGAACACTAAAAGCGGAACCAAAATAATCCAAGTTGTTTCCGTTCCGCTTATATTACGTAATGGAGTACTATAAGTAAGATAATCGGAACGGAAACAACTTGGGTTATTATGGTTCCGCTTTTAATGTTCCTATTGTATCGCGCATGCGCTAACGCCCGTGAACGTGCTGGGATTAAAGTAGGAGAAATGGGATATAACTGCCGGCTAGTTTGAAGAAGACGAGCTATACGTCACAGTGGGGGGAGTTAAGCAGCCATATTAGGAGACAAATTTTGAAGTTATCGATGAGGATTGAACAGTGAAGGCAGTAAGTAAGAGAAAGGGGGAACGTTGAAGCTTGCTCTTTATACTTAGTTTAGAAACATAGATTATTGTTGTGAGGCAGTGTTGAATGTCCCTTTAAACAAATTACAGGACCTACATAAACTCCACCCCAATGACCGCTCCCTACTAGATAGTCTTGAACACAAACGACAACAGCTGAATTACTACTTAGGGACTGATGCTAAAAGGAATGCCCTCAGGAGAAAGTATTATGAGGGTGCAAACAAACAAGGAAGAATGTTAGCTAGACATCTTAGAAGAAAGACCCTTAATAGATGCACATCCCACATTAAAGACAAGGGCAAGGATTGGTACTCCTCAACCGACATAGCTGAAAATTTTAGACAGTATTACGAATCATTATATAACCTAAATCAACATACTACCACACCGACAGAGGACACCATACATTTTTATTTGTCACAGCTGGGTCTTCCTAGAATTACTCCTGAGCAGGGAGAAGAAATGGACGCCCCATTTACAATGTCAGAAATACTGGGAGCAATTAAGTCCTTAAAAGGAGGGAAGGCACCCGGACCTGACTGATACGGTAACGAATACTGTGTCGCATTTCGTGACATCCTAACTCCATATCTTTTAAGATACTTTCACACTATTGATGAGAATTACTCGTTTCTGCCGGTAGCCCTGAGAGCAAGAATTACCCTAATCCCTAAACCAAATAAATCTCCCCTATACATCCCAAATTATAGACCAATTTCGTTATTAAACGTAGACATTAAAATTTATGCAAAAATTCTGGCGAATCGTCTAAACAAATTATTACCCCTCATTATACATTAGGATCAGGTGGGATTCATCCCTTATCGGGAAGCCAAAGAACACGGTACGAAACCTGCACCTGATGTGGCACGCACGATCACTAAACATCCCCTCGGTCTGGCTGTCCACTGATGCGGAAAAGGCCTTCGACCGAGTGGGATGGCCTTTCCTGCAAGCTGCTCTACGCACATATGGGTTCGGAGTAAAGACCATACATAAAATTTTCGCCCTATATAACAAACCAAGTGCATACACTGCCCTTAATGGCATTATATCCAAACCTCTACAAATATCAAATGGAACAAGACAAGGTTGTCCCCTTTCACCCTTGCTGTTTACCTGTTTGTCTGTTTTGTCTGATTTTGGCTGCTAAGGCCTCAATCAAATTCAGTGCTTCCACATAGAAGGGGAGACATATAAGCTGTCATTATTTGCTGATGAGATCCTTTTTTCGCTAACTGACCCCACTAACTCTATCCCACCATTACTAAATGAATTAGAATTGTTTCAAACATTAACAAATTTCAAAATAAATGAGACTAAATCTGAAATGCTAGGTGTTGCCTTAGACTGTCAGACAGAACTATTGATAGCAGATAGTTGTGCGTTCAAATGGTGTAGAGGCCCACTGAAATATTTGGGAGTGTACCTTGCTGATAACATAAATACACTTTTCAATGTGAATTATATTTCAATTAAAACAGCCCTGATGAGGGATCTTTCCTCATGGACAAGACGGAACCTTTCTTGGCTTGGTAGAATACATACAATTAAGATGAATGCTTTCCCACGGTTGCTTTATATTATGTACACATTACCCATTCCCATACCTAATAATTTCATTCCTCAGATGCAACGACTATTTGGGTCGTTCATATGGAACAGACGACCCCCCAGGATTAGCAAGCAGATAATGTCCCGCCCTACAAACCATGGCGGTCTGGGAGTACCAGACATTGAGAGCTACCGTAGATCTATATTTATACAGAGAATATTAGATTGGAGAATACACAGATCTCATAAAAGATGGATTCCACTGGAGGAAAGTCTTAGCCGTGAGATCCACCTGCCATCTGTCTGCTGGCACTATAATCCTCGCGGAGCCCACTATCAGGTTACCAACCCCTTCACACAGGGAACCCATAAAATATGGCAACAGGCTAATAGAATAAATCCATACCTGTCTTCCTGTCCCGGCCCACTGACGTCCCTTGTCCACAACAATGAATTTTCTCTGCTGTCTCTAGCCAGAGGATGGGTGGAGGGGGTGGGGGAGACCCTAATGATTCAACTTACTTCAAACAAACAGCTTTGCAGTCAGGACCAGCTGTTAGAGAAAGGTCACTCATGGGCCGCCAACTGGTTTTCCTATAGGAGGGTCCACCACTACGTGACAACTCACAAGCACTACCTAAACATGACTAGACCATTGACGTTACTTGAGAAAGTACTCTCCTCATCCCCCCCACTCAGACATGGTCTATCTTGTATATACAGAATTCTCACACAGCCCCCACCAGGAGACTTCATACGCTCGATAGGGACGTGGGAAGTAGAGCTAGGGCTGACAATTACACCTGCTACTGCTAACAATATCTTCCAACACACAAAAAACAGCTCCTCATCATCCAGAATTAAAGAAGTAAACCTCAAAATATTACACTCCTGGTACTTAACACCCAGGAGATTACACAAGTTATTCCCTAAAACTAGTAACACTTGCTGGAGATGCGGCCATGTTGGGAGTGGAATGGGCCACATGTGGTGGTGGTGCTCCCATCTAAACACCCTCTGGAGGAATGTAATAGCTGAAATAGAAAGTATTTTTTGCATGTCCCTCCCTCTAGATCCTTTGGTGTGGCTTCTCAATAAATCTATCAAACTTCCCCAATCACATTTTAGACCCCTCTTGAAAATCATGATAAATAGTGTCAAAGTCCTGGTGGCACAAAATTGGAAATCTCCAGATGTTCCTTCTCTCAACATGTGGCAAAATAAAGTTACAGAACTCATTGAGTTAGAGGAGTATGGTTCTTACCTCTCAAACAATAGAGATAATTTCATTGAATTACAGATCATTTGGGAGCAATACCTTAAAAGTGTAGGACAATAGGTCTTGGCACAATGTACAATTCATCAACTGCTTTTGCTACGCTCTGATTTCCTGGTAACATCATTTTTATACTTCATTTTATTGAACAATGAGACTGTTATTGGTTTGATTTAAGTCAATTTTGAGTTAAGATAAAAATTAGAATTCTTGGTACGAGTTAATATGCATTGGAATTATCATCTGTAAATCCACTTGACCATATATGCTGTATAATGTACATGTGAAATTTACAATCTTTGTAGCTTCCAATATGCATTGTTATAAAATTGTTTTATGTACCTTAGAAATTCTCAATAAAAAGTATTTGGAAAAAAAAAAGTAAATTGGGAAGTTGTTTAACCCTTTAAGGACACAGCTTTCAGTTTGCTCAATTGTTTTATGACGGAAAAATTCCGTCATATGTCCTTAAGAGGTTAAAATTGCATGCCCTATTTAAATCATGAAAGTTTTTTTTGGACTTGACTGTCCCTTTAAAGGGACAAAATGTGCACAGTCTTTTTTTATATTTACACTTTTTGAATCACCATTTCCTACTGAGCATTTGCAAGAAATCACAGAATATAAGTATATGCATTTGTAGTTGGCTGATGGCTGTCACATCTTAAAATTGCATGCTGTGTCTGAAGCAAAAAAAGTTTCATTTTGACTTTCATATTCCTTTAATGCATATATTATTTTTTTTTCTTTACAAAAAAAAATCATAACGTTTTAGGTGATTTTACATTTCCCTTTATGAAAACTAAGCTTGGTTGGCTTTTAATTTTGATAAAATTGTGTCCAGTTCTGTCCTTACAAAGAAATTTCTACATCTTTGACACATAAAGAGCTGCAAGACCACCAATTTAAGATACAAATTGACTGAATTTAGTGTAGAAAGTGTGGAGTTAATTTATCTATGTTTTGGAAAGGATTTTAAATGCTGAGCGTGGGAGACAGCAGACTGGCTTTCAGCTTTATAGCATGTTGCCAAGGTAACATTAAAATGCAGTATTCCATCAAGTTTTTTTTTTTCATGTAACAAGGAATAAAGTATTAGAAGTATTCAAATTTGTATAATTTTTAGAAAATGCACTAGCATTAAATAAGGAAGGTGTTAATAATTAAAATAAAACTATGATATTATAGCCACATATAAATATCGCCATGGATTGAGGAATATATATGAGTGAGGGAATATACATTTGGAGCAGTACTGCAACTCTTTCATATGCCAAATAAATAGAAACTGAATTTACCCGTTACCATTTGATAGATTTTTAAAATTTGTTTTGTTTTAGAGAATACCTTTTTTTTAGGTATTTAAAACAGAAGGTTTTTATCCTGGTGATTAATGGAAAAAAGTTATTGTTTACAATGCACTATATCACTAAATATGGTCGACTCGTGGCCCGAGGGCTACATGCTGCCCACTGCACTAGCTAAAAAAAATGGGAAGATAGCTTTCAGAAAAGTGTAGAGGATGACAGGGATTATTTATCTACTGTGTTAAATTAAAACAGTTGTGTGTGTTGTTTTTTTATTTTAATTAATTTATAATAATTTTGTAACATTCAATTATTCAATAATAGAATATCTCTTCTGTGCTTTTCTTCAGGAAGATGTGGAGGCGGGATTTCATCTTGACCCTAATGTCAAAGAAGTTCAGTACAACCCTACCTTTGAGACCATGTTTGCCCCCCAGGTAAGCCATGTGCCATGCTGGTACTCACACATTATAGTTGTTGTTAAAACTTGTTCATATTTCTAATGGTATTTTAAGTTGGTGTTAAAGGGACATTATACACCCATTTTTTCTTTGCATAAATGTTTTGTAGATCTATTTATATAGCCCATAAAGTTTGTTTTTTTTTTGTTTTGTTTTTTAAAATGTATAGTTTTGCTTATTTTTAAATAACATTGCTCTGATTTTCAGACTCCTAACCAAGCCCCAAAGTTTTATGAGAATACTGTCAGCTATCTTCTCCAGCTTGCTTCTGTTTGTGTAAAGGGTCTTTTCATATGCAAAAGAAGGGGGAGGGGGGAGTCTTATTTCCCACTTGCAGTGGGCTTTCCAACTACCTTTTCAACAGAGCTAAACTGAGATCTTCTAAGTAAGTTTTTAAACAGTTTTATACTGTATTTTTATATCGGTATCTGTGCATCTTATTCTTTATAGTAGTGTCTATTACATGCAGTTATATGAAAATGAGTGTATACAGTCCATTTAAGTTGAAATTAAAAACTACTGCAGGATGCTTCAGCCTATCAGAAGACAACCACTCCTGCAATTGATGTTATCCTGCATGCTATGCAGTGTGTTATCACAGCTCGAGTAAAGCTACATGAGCGGGTTAGAGAAAATCACTTAGGGTAAACGATCGCATTCGGGTTGACTCAACCGCTCACAGTTAATAATAAAAAGCTTCAATTATTGGAGCTGATAGGGGCACCTACTGAAGATAAGTTTTAGCACATAAATATTTTGGAGAGAATTTTTTTTATAATAGTGACTGTCCCTTTTTAAGTCTTTCAATTATGTAATGAGAAATTTGGTGAATGGTGTTATTGGAATTAGCCAAAGGAAATACATTACATGTTGTAAAAGTAACTTTAATCTTTTCTTCTTGAATGTTTGTTTAATAAAATAAACCACCGCAGCTCCTGGATCAAGGCCCGGAAATGTTATTGCGTGGAACACTTAAATGAGGTGTTATTGCACTTAAAAGGTGAATTAAATTAACTCAACGCTAAAGATACAGTATGAAAACATAGTCCTGTTGGACACATTTCTATTTACCAGCACTGTTTTCAGACCATATTTCCAACATATTACCATAATAATAATGTGATTATTTCAACAATTAACTTCTTTTGGTGATGTAACAAAACTTTATTTCCCTGGGCTAAAAGAAGCTACACCAAGGTGGTAAATCGCCATAGAACAGGCTAACAATAGTATTGAGCCGGTTGTTCGTTCTTGTGAGTATGCTTTTCTCTGTGTGTATTTAGTCTCCCTCTGTATTTATTAAATAATCTAAATTATGGCTTTGCACTATTTGTTACTCAAGTACTGCGCAATCTATGGAGAGGAAAAACAATATTATAAATGGGAACTACTTTCAGGTTTGTTATTGAATATATTTAGCTACATCTATGTGACATCCTAACTGTGGTTGTCAGTGGGTCCTGTTTTCACATATACCTTTCCAGGGCTTCAATTAAAAATATAATTCCATTAAAAATAAGACCTCCTAATAATGGAACTTTTTATAATGATTGTAGCTGGCAGTCATGATCAGTGGCTCCAGCCCATTGCTTGGCTGTGGCAAATGTTTGTTAGTAGTATCTCATACAATACAGCAATGTAATTATATTATTGTAAAATACTTCACTAAGGGGCAGGAGCCCAAAATGTTGTTCAACTTTCAACAAAGTCTTCCCTGCATGGAGTGTGTTTCCTCGCTGCTGTTTGTTTATCCTTGTACTTTGGAATCCAGGAGGGAGATTCCTGAGGGTAAAGCACACCTTATGGTACCTATTGTGTGTGTGTCCGAAAGGACTTGTTACAGATGTGCTTATCCCATGTTGTATCCATACTCCTTCACTAAATTATTTGAGTCCTACCATTTAAATAGTTATCAATCTGTCAATCTTGTGTTAGAATATAAAAACTATAGTACAGTCTAGTCTTCATATTTTACCTTTATTTTATAATACAGCTTGGACCCAATAATCCCTTCAAAACACAGCAGATGGCAGCTCCAAGGAACATGCTTTCTGGTTACGCAGAACCAACACACATTAATGACTTCATGTTTGAACAACAGAGAAGGACGTTTGCAACATATGGTAAGCAATACTATGACATACATAGGACAACACTTTTACCGCATAGCTATAATTTGTTTACTACATAGATGATTATTAATCACTGATATTCAGGAGCTAGTCATTTTTAATTGCATAGACAATTTTGTTTTTTAGAAATTTGTGAGATTAGTCTAACACTACTGCAAGAATAAAGCATGTATAAATTGATGGGGTTTTTTTTGTAGTTTTTTTAATAATAGACCATTGGTTTTTGATAAATAAAGGTTTTTTTAGCACCCATTTTCCCCTGCTGTAGAAAAGCAGAGGTGAAATTAGAGTATGGGGTAGTGAAACAATTACTCCCAGTGAATAGTTAACCACAAGACTGCCACAGATGTCGTGGGGACCGTTACCCATAGCCTCCTCCTGTTGGGTCATCGATATACTCCTTACATAGATCCTCTTCTGTGACATACACAGCACTGAATGGGCTCTCTACCGGAACCAGTGCTTTCTGCAGCCATTATGCACAGTGGGTGCATCTGAGGTAAATGCAGACATTTCTTGCACTCACATAGTGCACAGGCTATTAGCAGGTATACCTATGCTGTGGTAAATGATAGCCAAGGGGAATATAATTAAAACAGACATTTACCACCATTTTAGTTAAATTATATTATGCATCATAATAGTCTATAGCGGGAGATACTTATATTAATGGAATACACTTTGTGTTTTTATTCTGGCGCTCGACATTCATTCTTCATTTTAATGATCAGAATGCCTGAGGATTCCCTTAAAGTTTGCAGATTCACACAACTCTATTTTCTGAGTTTATTTTTTTGTTTTTTTACTTTTCAGGGAAGAGAGTTTACCTCTCTTTTTATATTTAAGCTTAAACATAGTAGTTCTTTGCTGAAAGAGGTTTTATGTACTGTAGGGGTCCAATACCCTAAATTATCTGAGGAAGAATCTTCCAAACCATTGGATTTAATTTTTAACCTTCTGCAAGATGTTTTCCTGAAACTTTGGTCTTCTCTTTTAATCTGTCTTCTAAATTAAATAGGATATTTCCTTTACCAGCTTCTAATAAAGAGCTATGGGAAACCTTTTCCAATGATGGATGGTGCTACTTCGCTTAGCCAGACACACTACTATTCCCTTGGTCTGAAATTGGTAACTTTTCATTGAAAAGTAATTTTTCAGCAAGCTTTGCTTTTGCAGTATTTGCGTTTACTCTTTGCTGTGACAATTTGTCTAATCAGAATATTGCATTTATTTATGGTCCCGTTGTTGTCATAAGTCAGTATTTTTTTGTTGTTTTATTTTAATTTATTCATTTTTATTATCATTATTTAGCAGCATGGTACAAAAGGATGTCATTGTTGATACAAAAGTTTAAACAGAAACAAAAGAGGGAGAAACCATCAGTCTCCAAAAGAACGTTCTCCTTTCCCGTATAGTAAAATGAAATAGTAGAGCTAGACTGTCCATTTTAAAACAGTAGCCCCACTCCATATAAATGCATGGTGATTGACAATGACACCAATGTACAAAACATAACTCAAACAACAACAAAACTTTGCCGAAATTTCATAATTTAAGATCACTTTGTATATATTCTACACATCTAGTGGTATCCCTCGACTTTGTATTTAACTGTCAACCTTTGAGAGAAGTGCTAAGCTAAAGAGGTCATTATTAGAGTATCAGGCAGGGGTGGGACCACGTCCGCCATACCCCTCTACGATAACACTAGGCCTATCATTCCTTCTAGGTCACTCCTGTAACTTGTGTAAAGCTCCCCCCTTCTATCCTCAGATCATTTTGGATTTCATCCCAGATGAATTTTAAATCATGGAAGAATCCTAACCTATTCGATTTAAAGAAACCGTATTCTTCCATTCTCAAGGTATCTGTCATGTGAGAGTGCCAGTCCTTTAGGGTCGGGCAGATTTGAGATTTCCAGAGCCTAGCGACTAAGGATCTAGCAGAATTCAATGCCAACTGAATTAGTCATGTTCTTAATTTACATTTAGGTAACAGGTTCAGTAGGGCCGTTGTCGGGTCTAGCTGATAGGAATCCCCCCGCCCCATTATGACTTGTAGGATATTCTGTATGCCCTCCCAAAAAGGTGGCAATTTAGGACATGCCCACCATATGTTTGTCATCGTCCCCCTTTCCCCACAACCCCTCCAACAAAGGTCCGACGAAGCAGGGAAAATGCATTTAAGTCTGGTAGGTGTCAAGTACCACCTAGTCAGGAGTTTGTAATTTGTCTCTCAAAATCTAGCTGAGGATAAAGATTTTCTTGTGTTTTTAAAAATTTTAACCCACTCTGCTTCTGTGATAGTCTTATTCAATTCCCTATGCCAGCGTTCTATATAATCAGGAAGTTTCGAGCTCTGTGCATTAACTAGGAGTCTCTTAGCCCACGATAAGGTGTGATGTGCTGAACTTGTCATAGTGCATGTCTGTTCGAAGGGTGTGAGATTTCTTGTAAGTGACTGTTTCAGAGGGTGGGTATGGAGAAAATGGTGAACTTGGTTATATTTTAGCCACCTAACAAAAACTCCACCTAGGATGTCTGTAAGGTCTGACCTGTTTTTGAGTTTGCCCTCACTGAGTAAATTAAATAGGGGAACCGTGTAACCCATCTCCCAATTATTCAGGTTATTCCTGTCAAACATTACCCCCCCCCCCCCTAATAGCTCAGCATTCGGGGAAATTGGGGACATGGTTGATCTGAGTGTTGATATTCCTGGGAATCTCGTTATCAAAGTGTCCCATAATTCAAACACATGGTGTAAAAGCGGGTATGCCTTCAACTGTGGGGGTCGATTCTGCCCTGCTATCCAACATAAAGCTCCTGGAGAGGGGGAGTGAAGTATATGTGAATCTATTGAAATCCAAGCCTTAGAGTCCCTATTTCTGTGCCACTCTATGATTCTCTGTAAGCCCGTGGCCTGATAATAGGTTTCTATCTTAGGCAGACCCAACCCTCCCTCTCTGGCTGACCTGTACATAGTTGCCTTCTTAACTGTGGGTTTTATGCTACCCCAAACAAAGGAATCTAAAACGTGTTGTATCTGAGTAAGGAGGCCCTGTGGTAGGGTGATAGGGACAGCTTGAATCGCGTACAGCAATCTAGGGAGTACATTCATTTTCAAAATTTGGAGTCTACCCCACCATGAAAAGGGACGGTCCTTCCAAGTCTTTAAATCTGTCGATATAGTATTAAGTAGATTAGTGAAGTTAAGCTCTAGGAGGGCTTTCTTGTTTGGAGCAAGATACATCCCCAAATATTTGATCGCTTGTGGTTGGTGTTTAAGAGTGCAGGACTGTAACAGGGTCTGAAATTCTTGAGGTGGGAGGGAGATATTTAAGATTTCTGACTTTTGTTCATTAATCCTGAAATTGGAAAAGTCACCAAATTGTTTGAGAACTTTCAGGTCCTCAGGGACAGATGTCTGGGGTGATAACGTGAACAGGACATCATCTGCGTATAGCGAGAGTTTACAGTCTAAAGGGCCTACTTTAATGCCGGAAACCAGTGGATTATTTCTTATTTTCTGTGCTAAGACTTCCATGCTGATTATGAATAAGATGGGGGAAAGCGGACAACCCTGCCTTGTGCCATTGTGGATAATGAAGGGATCGGACATCATGTTATTTACTCTAACCCTTGCTGATGGTTCATGATAAAGGCTCTGAATTCTACTAAGCATACCCTCCCCCAGACCCACCTCCCTAAATGTAGCAAATAAAAAATCCCAGTTTAGGCGATCAAACGCTTTCTCAACGTCTGTGGAAATTACCACCATATCCGTGTTTGTATGTTTAGCGTGATCTATTAATTGAAGTGATCTGATGGTGTTATCCCATGCCTCTCGACCAGGCACAAAGCCAGCCTGATCAGAGTGGATAATCTCTGGGACTATTCGGTTCAACCTATTAGCCAGTATTTTTGTAAAGATTTTTAAATCAGTGTTCAATAAAGAGATGGGCCTGTAATTACCGGGATGCGTGGGGGATTTACCTGGTTTGGGAATAACTGAAATCTGGGCTTTCTAAGTATTCCGGGGGGAGATGTCCTTCCTTATCTATATACCTATATAACTCTAATAGATGTGGCGCTAAGATATCCTTATATGTTTTGTAATATTTGTTTGAAAACCCGTCTGGTCCAGGACGTTTATGTGATGGAAGGTCATTAATAACTTTCAGTATTTCATGTAGTTTGATCGGTTCGTCTAAGCTCTCTTTGTCCTCTCTTTGAATCTTACTCAAATCTGCACTTTGAATATAAGTGTCTAATAATTCTGCTTGCGTTACCTGCTCATTACAGGGGAGATTGTTAAAATTCCCATAGTAGGTCATGAATGATTTAGCTATCAGATTTGAGTCCAACGTTTCCGTGCTGTCGTCTGCTGTTATATTGAGAATGTAGTTGTGTAATGTTTTACGCTTTAAGGCCCTAGCGAGCAGGGTACCAGATTAGTTACCTCCATGGAAGTATATCTTCCTAAGCTATAAAGCCTTTACGCATGCCTCCTTATGTAAGTAGTTTTGTAGCTGGGATCGCGATGTGGCTAGCGCTTGCAAAAGATCCTATCTCTGGGGATTACTTTTATGTGAATTTTCGTCAGTTTGTATTTTCTGTAGTAGTGTTTTGTATTGTACTAGCGAAGAACGCTTTTTAATAGCTTTCTGTTTCAGCAACGACCCCCTGAGAACAGCCTTATGTGTGAACCAAGTCATTGGAGTGTACGTCGTGGAGTTGCAGTTTAGCTGAAAGTACTCTGTCAAAGCTTCCTGGGTTTGTTGTACGACTAGTGGGTCATGTAACATAGCCTCATCCAGTCGCCAGTGAAACGGGTGTATTGGTACCGAGGGCCAGGTCAGAGTCAACGATATTGGGAATGGTCAGACCATGTTATTGGAGAAATATCAGCGTCTGTAACTAATGGCATATTACTATGGTCAATAAACCAATAGTCTATGCGTGAGTATGATTTGGCTGGATTAGAATAAAATGAGTAGTTGCGCGCGGTGGGGTGAAGTGTGCGCCAGGTGTCCAAAAGGGTGAGGCCCCTTAATGTGTTAAGAATTAGATTTCTAGTTTTAGACATAGTGATACTGCGGCCTTGTGAACAATCTAAAGTTGGGAACAATGCTACATTTAGATCTCCCCCTAACAGGAGTGTGCCTTTTTGCATCTCTAGGAGTTTGTTACTGACTGTCGTCAAAAAGTGAGCTTGTCCTGTGTTGGGTGCATATACGTTAGCCAGGGTAATTGGTCTATTAAACAACATACCAACTAGTATTATATAGCGACCTTCCCTATCCACCAATTTCTCCAACAGCTGGAAGTGTGTATTTTTATTGAATAATATTCCCACCCCATTCTTTTTCTCTGTGTTAGAGTGAAGGTACGAAGTGGGGAAGTCTCTAGATTTGAATGTAGGTTCTTTGTTGGTGACAAAATGGGTTTCTTGAACAAAAATGTTAGCTTTTTCTTTTCTCCCCCAATTTAGTGCTATGGATCTTTTAGTTGGGGAATTTAGGCCCTTACAGTTTAGAGAGATTATTTTAATTTCCTTAATTTGTGTACCTGCGTCGGTGTTGTGGGATAAAGCTCATTACCTTACATCGGAGGAGTTGCCCAGTCATGTAGCGTCTATACTCAGCCATCGCAGTGTCAAAGAAAACGGCACCACTGAAGTGTTGGTCCGGCCCACCCCTGCCTGTGGTTAGATAGTGGATTGAAGTAACTCTCTTATACGTGTATGCAGAAACAGCTCTTAGTCCTGGATCAGAAGTAAGCAATACAAAAGTATCATTTCGGCATAAACAACAAAACAATAAACAATAAATCTGAAAACAAAAAACATTTCATAACAAAAATTCCCTGTAAAACCTTCCCAAGTAATCATAGGGGAATTAGTTCAACCTAACAAGGTTGAAAGGTACCTGTGAAGGAGAGAAACAGTGTTAAAGGGGAGAAAAGGGGAGAGAGAAGACCATAGCATAAACAATCTATCTCAAGAGTAAATGAAACATAGCACCAAAGTAAGACAATGATAATAATCATGCTTAAGGCTAATCTCAGGAATGTCTCAAGTATCTTTATCGGCCGGCCAGGCCTTCACTGCCAGAGGAACTGTATAGATAGTCTAAAGATCCCTCAACTCGGGTCTAGATCTGCTGGCGCTTTCTGATGTTTTGATGCGTCATCTCTAGATCTTTTCTTTGTCGCTTTCGTCCATTGAGGACGTTGAGGTTTTGGCGGTGCTGAATTTCTTTGTGAGTCAGATACCCGAAGCTTCCAATGAAGGGAGGGTAGGTTTTGGTATGCCCAGTGTTTGGCAAAAGTGGTCCAGATCTTCTAGTGTCCTGTATGTTGCAAGTTTGTTGTTCTTCAGTACTCTCAAACTGAAGGGGAATCCCCATCTGTAGGGTAGTCCGTGATCTCTCCGATGAAGCGGGAGGAATCTTATTTCTTTGCGGTTTTGTAAGGTGATAGGGCTGAGGTCTGCGTAAAATTGAAGCGTGTCACCATACAAAGTGAAGGATTGTTATTTTCTTGTAGCATTTAATATTGCTTCTTTATCGGTGTATCTGTGAAACCTCAGGATTATATCCCTTGGAGGCTCTCCATCCTGTGGCATGGGTCTTAAAGCTCTGTGCGCCCTGTCAATCGCTACATCAGGTAGCTGCTGATTATTCAGTAGTTGTTTGAAGATGTTTTGTAGATGTGAGGGGAGAGTGTCGCTCGTGACTTTTTCAGAGACACCCCGAATGCATAGATTTTGTCTCCTACCCCTGTTGTCGAGGTCTTCTAGCTTGGATTGGAGATATTCAATTTGTGATTCCTGGGTCTCCATTTTCCTGTTGGATGTAGTCTCTTCCTCTAATTCTTCCAAATAAGCCACTCTGCCTCCCAGATCCGCAACCTCTTTCTTTATTTCTGTTAAACCCTCTTTCAACATCTTACTGACCTTTTGAAAAAAAGAGTAGAGGTCTGCTTTGGTCGGGAGATCCTTATGGTCAGCTTTAGTTATAGGTGATTCTCTGTCAGGAGGAATCGGATCTTGTTGCTCTTCTTGAGACATTTTGTGAATTATCATCTTCCTCCACATTTGGAGAGTGTATAGCTTTAAAGAATGTGTTTATCTTTGAAGTAGAAGTAGCATGTGGCTTTGTACCCTTGTCCACCCAGGGGACTCTCCTGGATGCCATAGTGTGATGCAGATAAACAGTAGCTATACCAGGTTATAGAGAGAGGTGTGGAGTTCAGTCAGAGCATATACATATATATAGTATGATGTTGCAGACTTTAAATTGCAATGAGATGAATACAAAAAAAAAAAACGATTCAGGTAATAATCCCCTATCAAATGACAGTCTCTGTGTTTATAAGCAGATTCCTCCTGTTGCTGAGATTATTTGTGCTGTGCTTCAATTGGGGTTTCTGATACAGTCATGCAGGGGCCCAGTAAGTGTGCTTATTAAAGGGACATTATACACTCATTTTTTCTTTGCATAAATGTTTTGTAGATAATCTATTTATATAGCCCATAAAGTTGTTTTTTTTAATTAATGTATAGTTTTGCTTATTTTTAAATAACATTGCTCTGATTTTCAGACTCCTAACCAAGCCCCAAAGTTTTATGTGAATACGCTCGACTACCTACTCCAGCTTGCTCCTGTTTGTGTAAAGGGTCTTTTCATATGCAAAAGAAGGGGGAGGGGGGGGGGAGTGTCTTATTTGCCACTTACAGTGGGCTTTCCAGCTACCTTATCAACAGAGCCAAAGTGACAGCTTCTAAGTAAGTTTTTAAACAGTTTTATACTGGATTTTTATATCAGTATCTGTGCATATTATTCTTTATAGTAGTGTCTATTACATGCAGTTATATGAAAATGAGTGTATACTGTCCCTTTAAGTTGTTAAATGCAGCAAACACCAAGCCTTTTAACACATCAGTTAGGGTTTCTATACACCCATCTTTGATCTTCTGTAGCTAAACAGGATTGTAAGGGCCTGAGGCTGTAAATTTAGGCAATGCCTTAATAGCTACAGGGTTTCCCTGGCAATTCAGCAGGGGCCCGTTTTTAAAAGGCTTTTATTTCAGCTTTTTATCCCTTAAACATATGTTCATGCCCTCTGTCTACCTGTAGATGACCTCCGCTGGCTCTTCTGCCCCTCTGATGGCCGCTCTGATCATTAGATAGTCCAGTTAGTTGTGATGTTAAGAATAGCTGGTATGGGGTTTCCAGCCAAAACAGCAGGGGCGCATCATGATAGAAGGCTCTAACTCCGTCAAAACAGCTCCTTTCTGCATTAAAAATATGCGATCTTGTTCCCCATTCTCTCCCCTCACTTCTCACTTGGTTCTGTTAGTCCAAACATGTCTGGACCAGCGATAATCTCCCTCAATGCCAGGTCAAATGTGGAGCTTCAGCAGGAAACATCCATGTCAGTTCATGGCTAGCTCTGCCTCGTCATAAGTCAGTTTTATGCAAAGTATATGGCTTTGTCAGTGCTGACCAAAAGGGCTTTATGATTTGTAATTGTCTGCAAACAGGGTGTCGAAAGATAGACTTTCTTTGTTTTTCATGTAATTATTTCTTTGACTTGGTCTTGATGTTATTTCCACTGTGTTTAGAGGAAAATTAAACTTTCCTTCCATAAGGCAGGGAGAGTCCACAACTTCATTCCTTACTGTTGGGAAATACAACACCTGGCCACCAGGAGGCGGCAAAGACACCCAGGCCAAAGGCTTAAATATCCCTCCCACTTCCCCTATCCCCCAGTCATTCTTTGCCTATCGTCACTATTGGAGGTGGCAGATAAATGTCAGAAGATTTGGGTAGTCCTGTATGGGTATGTTCCCTTCAACAAAAGGACTGGAGTTTTAATTAATCATGTCAACTTCTCAGTGAGAGTAATGATGAAAGTTAGAGTCTGGAGATGCAGGGAAAGTTTTTCTGCGAACCCATCCAGACTGTTGCTAACAACTCCTGAGCAATCAGTGTTGACGAGTTTCCCTGCTTGCTGCTACACACTCAAGTCCATGTCAGAAGCGCTGCTTCAAGACTGTCACACTTGAGAGGCTGTGTCTGTTCCACAGCATGGATCCTGGAGGGTAAGATTGCTTTTTATATATACATTTTAAAACGCTATACAGGGTCACAGTGTGGCTCCTTTATATCTCGATAGGATTAAGGGTTAATATCTCCTTCAGGGAGATTTTTTGAACAGTTTGGGGATTTATATCTGCTTAATGTGAGAGAGTTTTTTGGCTTGGAACAAATAGGTTTCACTTTCATTTTTCAAGTGTTGCGCAGCTCATACTGTAATATCTTGGCGCCCTTTTTTATAGCAGGGGAAGTCCTTATGTACCACATGACCGGGTGCGGTCTCTCTTATTTCCTATGATCCTGCTGCAGACATTACTCCTGAGCAGAGTGTTTTCACTGTTAGCTGTCTGGGTCTAGGAGGTGGTGAGTGCCCCAGCCATTGGGAGTATTAAGGTGCCGTTTTTCTTTTCAAATAAAGGCTTTCTTTTTGATTGTCCTTCTGTGGGTATATATATACAATATATACAAAGCTATGGAGGATACTACATTTGAAGGTTCCGCTCCTTCTATACTGATTAATAATTCCTGTTTATATTGTGAGGCGGCTGTGGTTTGCCTGCTTGCTCAATTTTGTTCTATTTGCCTAAACACTGTTCTAAAGTCTAAGAAGGGAGACAAGCCTGTAAATATTTATAGCGCTATTAGCCCTTCTGAGCCGTCTACTTCTCAGGAATCTGGGTCCCGAGAAATTACTACCCTCTCTACATTACCCACTCCGCATACAGTTCCCCGTGGCTCAACTAATCCGCCATCTGGAGGGTGCTTTTTTCCAGTGGACTTTAGCGCCCAGTTACATTTGGCGATGTCTGCAGCTCTGAGTGCCTTACCTCGATCTAACAAATGCAAGAGAAAGGTTAAACATAGCTCTCCTGACCTAGAGGCATCTAAATATTTGTCGGATTTAGCTACTATATCTCAGCTATCCGAGGATGGGTTAACCTCTGTAACTTCAGAGGGTGAACTTTCTGAGTCGGAGACTTAAGTTACTAAACCTCCTTCAGCGGCGGAACCCTCCTTTAGATTTATCATCTGCGTTTTTTATTAAAGGAGGTTCTGTCTATGCTAGAGGTTCCAAAGGCTACACTCCCCGAGGAGCCTAAGATCCCTAAATTAGACAGGGTTTTACAAAGATAGGAAGGTCCCTCTGACTTTTCCGGTGCCAGTTAAGATGGCGAACATTATTGGTAACGAATGGGAAAGAATAGGAACTTCTTTTTCCTCCTCGTCTACTTTTAAAAATGTATTCCTGGTCTCTGACTCTCAATTAGATTTGTGGGGCTCCATCCCTAAGGTGGATGGCTCTATCTCCATGCTGGCTAAGCATACTTCTATCTCTCTGGAAGATAGTTTGTCTTTTAGAGAGCCTGTAAGAAAATTGAACTTTTCTGAGGAAGATGTTTCAACAAAAGTTTTTTTTATTTCAACAAGTGGCAACTGTAGCCGCTGTTGCTGAAGCAGCTACCTACTGGTGCGACACTCTATCAGAGCTCATTGAGGTGGAGACTCCCCTCGAGGATATTCAGGAGAGAATTAAGGCACTGACAATTGCTAACTTCTTCATCTGTGTCGCGAATATACAGATTATTCACATACATGCAAAGGCTGCTGGCTTTGCGGTTCTAGCCCGCTGGGCTCTCTGGTTGAAGTCTTTGTCTGCGGAATCCGGATATGACTTTATAAATCCAGACTCCTTACTCTTCCCTTCAAGGGGAAGATTTTATTCGGTCCAGGGCTGGACTCCATTATCTCTACGGTTACCGGGGGGAAAGGTGCCTTCCTACCGCAAGGTAAGAAGAATAGGCCTAAGGGGTGGCAAATGTCGAATTTTTGTTCCTTTCGTGCTGACAAGTTGCAACGACAGCAGTCCTCTTCCAAGTCCGAGCAGCCCAAGAGTACTTGGAAGCCCGCTAACTGCTGGAATAAGTCCTAACAGACTAAGAAGCCTGCCAAGAACAAATTGCCATGAAGGGGTGGCCCCTGATCCGGGTTCTGATCGAGGTAGGGGGCAGACTGTGTCTTTTTTCAGATGCTTGGTTCCAGGATGTACAGGATCCTTGGGTCCTGGAGGTGGTATCTCAAGGATTCAGGATAGGATTCAAGTCAGGCAGGTTCCTTCTCTCCAGTCTTTCAACAAAACCAGAAAAGAGGGCTGCCTTCTTAGGTTGCATTCGGGATCTCTCCTCTCTAGGAGTAATTGTCCCGATACCTACAGCAGAAATAGGTTTGGGGTTTTATTCAAGCCTTTTTGTGGTTCCAAAGAACTTAAACAAGTTTCTGAGTTTTCCCTCTTTCTAGATAGAAATAATACAGTCAATCCTGACTCTGGTTCAGGAAGGACAGTTTATGACCACAATAGACCTGAAGGATGCATACCTTCACGTCCCGATTCACAGGGAACATTTTCAGTTCCTGAGATTTGCTTTTCTGGATCATCACTTCCAGTTCATAGCTCTTCCGTTTAGCCTAGCTACTGCTCCAAGGATATTTACAAAGGTTCTGGGGGCTCTTCTAGCCGTTGCCAGAACACGAGGTATTGCAGAAGCGCCTTACCTGAATATCTTGGTACAGGCACCATCTTTTCGTCTAGCGGAAGAACATTCGGAGTCCCTTCTCAGTCTTCAATCACATGGATGGAAGATCAACATTGAAAAGAGTTCTCTTACTCCAAGTACAAGGGTGAATTTCCTGGGAACTATATGGGACTCCATATCCATGAGAATATTCCTCACAGATCAGAGACGTTGCAAGTTAACTTCTGCATATTTTTCCCTCCAGGCCTCATCGAGACCCTCAGTGGCTCAGTGTATGGAGGTAATCTGACTCGTGGTGTCCTGCATGGACATCATACATTTTTCCAGATTCCATCTCAGACCCTTACAACTATGTATGCTGAGACAATTAACGGCAACCATTCAGAGCTGTCTCAACAGATTGCGCTAGACAGCCTGTCGAGACTTGCTCTCCTGGTGGCTCTGTCCAGATCTGTCCCAAGGCACATGCTTTTTGAGACTGTCCTGGGAGATTGTGACTACCGACACAAGCCTTTCCAGCTGGGGAGCCGTTTGTGGGTTCCAAGAAGGCACAAGGTCTGTGGACTCAGGAGGAGTCCTCCCTTTCAATCAATATTTTGGAACTCCGGGCAATCTGAGTTGGCCCCTTCTGGGTTTGTTTCAGATTCCAATCAGACAATATAACCTTGGTTGCCTATATCAACCATCAAGAGGGAATGAGAAGTTCCTTGGCAATGAGAGAAGTATCTCAGATACTAGAGTGGGCAGAGACTCACAAATGTACACTGTCTGCGATCCACATTCCGGGTGTGGACAACTGGGAAGCAGACTTCCTCAGCAGGCAATCTTTTCACCCAGTTGAATGGTCTCTTCACTCTTCATCCCGCATCAATACCAAGCTACCTAGGGTCGACTACGGGTCGAGCTCGAGGGATCCTCAGGCGGAATTGATAGATGCCCTATTAGTACTATGGAGGTTCAGTCTGATAGATCTTTTTCCTCCATTACCGCTTCTCCCTTGTGTGGTGGCTCGCATTAAGCAGGAGCGAGCATCTGTGATTCCGATTGCTCCTTCGTAGCCACGAAGGACGTGGTTTGCGGATCTGGTGGGGATGTCCTCAGTGGAGGTTACCTTGTCACAGAGATCTGCTGATACAGGGTCCCTTCGTTCATCAAAATCTAGATTCTCTGAGGCTGACTGCGTGGAGATTGAAAGCTTAGTCTTAGCCAAAAGAGGATTTTCTGAGAGTGTTATCGACATTCTGGTTCAAGCTTGTAAGCCAGTTACTCGTCGTATCTACTATAAAGTGTGGAGAACTTACTTGTACTGGTGTGAAGAGCATGGCTTTTACTGGCATAAGGTTAAGGTTGCAAAAATTCTAGTTTTCCTCCAGGATGGACTGTAGAAGGGCCTATTTGTGAGTTCCTTCAAGGGACAGATATTGACCCTGTCAGTGTTACCGCACAAAAAGTTGCTGAACTTCTGAATATGCAATGTTTTAAGGCTCTAGCTAGGATCAGACCCGTGTTTAGATCTGGGGCTCCGTCTTGGAGCCTCAATCTTGTTCTTAGTGTTTTGCAGCAGGCTCTGTTTGAGCCTATGCATACTGTTGACATTAAATTATCTTGGAAGGTTCTTTTTTTGTCGGCCATTGCTTCTGCGCGCAGAGTTTCTGAGATTTCTGCTTTGCAATGTGATCCCCCTTATCTGTTTTTTCATGCTGATGAGGGGGTTTTACGCACTAAACTAGGGTTCCTCCCTAAAGTGGTGTCTAATCGTAACATTAATCAAGAAATTGTTCCTTCCTTGTGTCCTAATCCTCCTTCAGTGAAGGAACGTTTGCTTCACAATCTAGATGTGGTTCGTGCCTTGAAGTTCTATCTTCAGGCTACTAAGGAATTCAGACAATCTTTCTCTTTGTTTGTCATCTATGCGGGGAAGTGTAAGGGGCAGAAGGCTACTACGACTTCTCTATCTTTCTGGTTGAGGAGTTTCATCCGCTTAGCTTATGAGGCAGCGGGACGACAGCCTCCTCAGAGGGTAACGGCTCATTCCACTAGGGCAGTGGCTTCCTCTTGGGTTTTTAAGAACGAAGCCTCAATAGATCAGATTTCTAAGGTGGCTACCTGGTCCTTAAACACTTTTTCTAAATTTTACAAGTTTGATGTGTTTTTCTTCGGCTGAAGCAGCTTTCGGGAGAAAAGTTTTGTAGGCTGTGGTGCCCTCAGAATAGGGTCCACCTCTTTTTTTCTATTCCCTCCCATTATTCATTCTGTGTCCTCTGGAGCTTGGGTATAGTTTTCCCAATAGTAAGGAATGAAGTTGTGTACTCTCCCTGCCTTATGGAAGGAAAACGTAATTTATGCTTACCAGATAAATTCCTTCCTGGCAGGGAGGGTCCACGACCCCACCCGTAATTTACGATAGGGGAAGTGGGAGGGATATTTAAGCCTTTGGCTGAGGTGTCCTTTGCCTCCGCCTTGTGGCCAGGTGTTGTATTTCACAACAGTTAGGCATGAAGTCGTGGACTCTTCCTGCCAAGAAGGAAAGGAATTTATCTGGTAAGCATAAATTATGTTTTTAGTTCTTAGGAATTGAAGTCTAAGCGAAAAATAGAACAAATAGTCCTTTTTTGTTCCTTTTGTTAATCTGGTAATCAATCTTCCTCCTCTCTTTACAATGATCTGAATCTTCAAGATTTTCCAGGCATTTTAATTCCAGTTGTATCAAGGTCAAGGATTCTATGAGTCTTCTTCCTCTTCCATATTAGCATGATGGTGCGCCCCAATCCAGTTTCCTTTCTGGTGGGGGCAGTTTACTTACAAGGCCTGTTCACAGTCTGTGCTAGATCCATGGGTTTTAAACAGTTTCCCAGGTTTTATTTTTTTTTTTTTTTTTTTTTTTTTTTTTTTCATAATAAGTTTTTATTAATAAATATGGTACATAAACCAGAAAACAACACAAATAGTATTTGGCATAAATCAAAATGAGGTTACACGCAGTCAAGTGGAGGAGGAATGAGTTACTATCAGGAACAGTGCATCTAGGATAAAACTCATAAGCATAATAAAGATAGTGCCCAATGCATGCTGAACATATCTGTTGTGATGTTTTGGTCATTCTAAGGAACCCTTAAAGTTTTATATTTTAATTAAAGTATCGCAGTGTATGCCATACTTAATATGTCTGACAGCCATGCGCGGAAACTAATAGGTGTTCATACTAAACATGTATGATAGGTGGAGTGCGAGATTCTACTCTATATATCCTCACATGAAAAAAAAAAAGGGGGGGGGGAGAGGAAAGGGAAGGAATCAGAGGTGGGAGGGGGGGGGGAGAATTTTATGTCTCGGTATCTCAGCTCAGTAACAGCGGGGCACAGCTCCTAGGACGACCAGGGACCCAGCCAGAGCAGGCCAACAATGGCCAAGGGAAGGGGGGGTTACGTAGCCAATTTAAGGAGTGATTCCCAAGGTTCCCATATCTGGCTAAAGATAGCTGATTGGTTGTGTATGCGGAAGACATAGTCTTCCATTGATTTGATGTAGTGCAAATGGTCAACCACTGCTTGCCATCGTGGGGGCTGTTGTTTCTTCCAGTTTCTGGCTATCAGCATTTTTACAGATGTCAGCAGGTAGACCAACAAATATCTCTTATATTTCGGAATCTTTTTTACCCCTATATGCAGAAGGGCTAGGCTCGGGGCGTCAGGTGTCGGGAGCTCCAGTGCTGCGCAAATCGCAGAGGTCTTAGACCAGAGCGGTCTCAGTCTATCGCATGACCACCACACATGTAGTGGTGTGCCGATCTCGCCACATTCTCTCCAACACAGGGGAGAGTGGCTAGGGTATATAGTGCGAAGCTTGGTCGGCACCAGGTGCCATCTTGTAATGATCTTGAAGTAAAGTTCGTATAGAGTGACACAATGGAGAGCAGCTTTGGTTAGTTGTATAGCCCTAGACCAGTCCAACGGAGTGAAGGTCGATCCCATTTCAGTTTCCCAGGAGATCATATGCCTTGTCTTTACAAGGGTAGGGAGCCCCAGAAGAGATTGATAGTGAGCAGTCAGGGGTTTGTACAGTTGTTGGTTAGTTTTCCATCTTATCTCCCAGATGGT
The DNA here is from genome assembly GCF_027579735.1 of Bombina bombina. Taxonomy (NCBI): domain Eukaryota; kingdom Metazoa; phylum Chordata; class Amphibia; order Anura; family Bombinatoridae; genus Bombina; species Bombina bombina. The sequence continues at coordinate 688,236,610 of NC_069502.1, forward strand.
GGGGGCCCTGATCTTGTCAGTCAGGAATCCCCAAGCCTTCATAAGGGATCTGAGTCTCGTGAGGTCAAAGTCTAGCTGACGAGGGATGCCAAACCTGGCTATCATATCTTGGTTTGTGAGGAGGTTTTCATTCTGGTAAAAATCACCCAGGGAGGCAATCTCATGGGTCTTCCAGAGAGCTAGCTTGACATTAGGTAGTTCCCGTAGGAGTGACAAGATAGGATGAATGGGGGACGGATGCGGAGCTATCAACTGGTTGTGTCTCAGTTGGAACCAAGTTGTTTGGCAACCTTTGATAAGCTGGTTTGAGATTGGTATTCGAGCAGCTAAATGTTGGGGGACCCATAGTAGGTCTGAAAGATCAATGTATGCCGGGAGGGAAGCTTGTTCTAGTTCCCTCCACCTAGTAGGAGGTAAGCTAGGTCCCCACGCTGAGACATGCGTAAGCATGGCCGCCTGATGATATAGCTGAACGTTAGGTAGGCCCAGTCCACCTCTGGTTACTGGGGCCTGCAACGTGGCTGCCGCTACTCTCGGTCTCTTGCCTTCCCAAACATATGAGTTGAATAAGGTTTGGAAACCGCGTAAGATCCGTTCTGGGACTGGGATGGGGATGCACCTCATAATATAGGTTAATTTGGGGAGGATCATCATTTTAAGGGCAGCTATTCTGCCCATCCATGAGATTTCCTCGTATTTCTTAGACTTCAGCTTAGGGTCCAACCTCTTTAGTAGAGTTGCATAGTTCTCCTGTATCACTGTGTCCTTTACATGGGATAGAAATATCCCTAGGTGTCTGATACCAATCGTAGACCACTTAAAGGAATAAGACCTCCTGAGATGTCTCTGTTCCTTCTCCCCAACAAATATCGTGTAGGCCTCTGTTTTAGTGACATTAATTTTGTAGTTTGATATTTTGCCAAAGGCATCAATAATTTCAAGGAGAGGGGGCAAAGATTCTAGCGGGTTTGTTAAGAAGAGGGTGAGATCATCGGCGAAAAGCGCTACCTTCTGTAGGGTATCATGTATCTGAAGGCCTTGGACTCCTATATTTTCCCTAATTGCCTCAGCTAGTGGCTCCATAACCAGGGCGAAAAGAAGCGGGGACAGGGGGCACCCCTGCCTGGTCCCATTGCTGATGGGAAATTTAGGTGAACAAAAACCCAATCCCTTAACCACCGCCGTCGGGCAGGCGTAGAGGGCTGCAACAGCAGTCTGGAACACTCTGGGGAGCCCAAAACGCTCCATAGTGCAGAACATGTATTCCCACCTCACCCTGTCGAACGCTTTTTCTGCGTCCAGGGACAGGGCGAGGAGGGGCAATTCCATATCAGCCGCTTCCATGAATATATTTAGGAGTCTACGGGTGTTGTCGGTACCTTGCCTGCCCTGGATAAATCCCACTTGGTCCAAATGGATAAGTGAGGGTAGATGTTTTCCAAGTCTAGTTGCCAAAACTTTGGCATAGACCTTGACATCCACGCCCAGGATGTATTTTATTCCATCCTTTTTCCATTATTCTCAAGTAAGAGAGAATTTCCTGACCTATTCTGGAATGAACAATTTTCTCAGTTTCTATTTGCAAAATAGTTCTAAGCACATTTGAAAATAAAAGTGGCTTGAAATAACATACTCTGAGTCATGCAAGTTTAATTTTGTACTTTTCTATCCCTTTAAGTGACATCCTTCCCTATTGCAGTTGACTTTGAGCTAATATAAAATTACTTCCATAAGAATGTTTTAAAGCCATTCATGTGTTTATATAGTACTATTACACACAAATATGAATTCTATTTTATCATAAAGTACCTGTTTTTGTTATTATTAAACGTTATATAAAAATAAACACAGATAAAATTTGAGTAAAATTACTTTTTGCCTGCATATAAGAAACATACCCATAGTAATAGTCGGTTATTATTGATAATGAATATAGTAAAGGAAGTGGTGACCTATAATAGATGGATGTACACTATATGGCCATAAGTATGTGGATAACCCCACTGATTGAGTTCATGTGTGTCAGCCACACCTATTGCTAATAAGTACATAATATCCAGCCAACTTCAGAAACAAACATTGACAGGACTCAAGATAGTGAAATTCCTGAAGCATGTAGTGCATAAAAATCATCTCTTATTTGTAGCATCACTCAGAAGTGCCAGGAGAAGGCTACCTATTGGAATGCAGTGTTCTTTAACCCCTTGAAGGCTAACAACGGCTCTGAGCCGTCGCAGAGTTTCTCCACTCAGGTGCTGATGACTCAGAGCCGTCGGTAGCACTCTCCCACATGGAGGGAGATCTGGGGACTCCCACCCGCTCCTACCCCAGCGATCGGGCCTGTATAGTGACAGGCATCGCCAAGGCCTCACTTTTTGCGTGGTGATGTCGCGCACAATGACGTGATGACCGCAACTTTATTAACTAAATACAATGACAAGTATAGGGAAAGGGGGCATACTGCTTAGAAGCCTGTACCTCAGGCAGTGTAATACTTTTTAATTATTGCTATCTAAAGCACATATTAATTGCATAATTTAATATTACGTTTATTTAATAATTGAATCAAAATTTTAGCCGGGTGGTCAGTAAACTCAGCTGGATAGGGCACCTATTAAAAAGGTCCTAGAGAGAACACTGCATAGTGCCTACTGAAATGTTTGGTGGAGAAGGGATAATGGTCTGTGGCTGTTTTTCAGGATTTGGGCTAAGCCCCTTAGTTCATCTTAATGCTACAAGATATAAAGTCATTTTAGACATTTGAGCGCTTCCAACATTGTGGCAACAATTTGGGGAAGCCTCTTTCCTGGTCCAGCATGAAACAGCCACTGTGCACAATGCAAGGTCCACAAAGATGTGGTTTGTCACTGTCCTACAGTAGAGTGTTATGATGCTGTCAAATATTTTCATTAACATTTGAACTGGTGGTTTAAAATGATATTGTTTTATGGCTTTTTTTCAACTCTTGCACACTTATGGCCAATTTAAAACTTCCAAATAAACTAAAAACTAGGCTATATGTGTGTCTGCCTCTTCAAATTTTAAAAAGCCAACTAAACTAAACATTTTTTCTATTGGCTCTTCTCTTCAACACCATGACTATTGTTTTATCTAGAGATCACTGTTTTTCACAACTTACCTCAAGCCTCATGAACAGGCCAGATTACTTTGAGATCAGGTAAAATAACCAGGTTTACTAATCAACTGATTGTTTCACCTGTGCTCTGGTTCAGATGTCCTCAAGATCTGAACTGTTAGGGAGACCTGAAGACAGGTTTGAAAACCAGTGATCTAGATTCACTGTTGGTGCTCATTTGCAACTTTATATATACAGACCTCATGAGAACTGTATTTTAGCATTTCTGTTAGAATTTTATTCATGCCACAATATTTTATTTTATTTTTTTCCATTTCAATTATTGTAATCTGTGTATTCAACATGTTCTGTTTGTTCTTTGTTAAAAAGGCAGTTAGGTAGGCTCAGTAGCTTGCAAGTATCTGTAGGACTATATGGCAGCAGTTTTGTAAGATATGTAATGCTGTTAACAATGCCATTTGCAAAAGCACTAGATGGGAGCAGTGTTTTCAGCAACTGCTGCCATACATTTCTCCAGACATGTGCACACTGCATACATGGGTACATTTTTCAAAAACAAAATACCAAGAACCAAGCAAATTTGCTAACAGAAGTTAATTGGAAACTTTTTTTTTTTTTTTTTTTTTTTTTTTTTTTTTTATTCTATCTTTCTGAATCACAAAAGAAAAGATTGGTTTAATGTCTTTTTTTTTTTTTAAAGTGAATCTCCCTAGACTATCCGTATACATCCAATCACTATATACAAATAAAGGCCAGAATAGAGAGATTTTTGGGGGATTTTCCCATTTCACTTCTTTCTTCCCAGTTCTTATACCAATTTTCACTTGACTTGTTGTCATGCATCCGTTTTATCTTGTTTTGTACATGTCATCCAAGTAAGAGACACTGTAAAAGGTTTTTGTTAAATGATAAAGCCATTTTTTATTTTATTTTAGGCTATGCACTGGATCCATCAATAGATGTCCAGGAAACCACCACTAAGTACATTGGCTCTGTGGATGATGCAGAAAAAAACCAAGGTATATATTGTACTTGGCATCTGTTTTGCTTTCTACTATGAACTGTTATATTTTTGTGTTGTATCTCTCACATAACTATGAAACTAATACTTTGTTTTGGTAACTCCGCTCAGAGATTAGTTGTTTCATTATACTTGCACCTTCCTATCAATTATTTCTTAATTAAAAACATTTGGCTGTATAATTTTAATGTAATATAAAATTCATTAATAACACTATCAAAACTGTATTTACTTTTTTTTCTGGAACTCTCCCTTATTGTAGATGACACTAAATACAGGTACAAAACCCTTTATCCAAACTGCTTGGTACCAGAAAAGGTTTGGATTTTGTAATGGATTGGATTTCTGAATATTTGTTTGTTTATTTGCATTTGTAAAATGGGACAGCTTGGAGAGGGGGAATCTGACCATGTGTAAATAACAATATTTTATGTACTTTTGCACAATATTTACTTGTTCTAATACAGCTAAAACGTGAAAGCTAAAAGTAGTTTTATATAAATTTTAATATGTTTGTATATCTTGTACCATCAGAAAACTGGTATAATATTTTAAGTAGAAAGATAGTAGTTTTTGTTATAAATAAATATAAATAAGCATTTGCATTTTAGAACACAGAAACAAAACCATAGATGCAGAGAGAGAAGATTGTTACTGGAGGATAGAAATGTTAGTTTTTACTAATTTTATTAATATTAATCAATAATTATTCATTAAAGATGATCAATATTTAATGAGGGTCTGGATTTCAGAATAATTCTGGATTTGGGAGTTTGTACCAATGTTTAGTTCTGAAGTACTATAAAGTACTACAGTACATTGGTCAGCAATTTCAGTTTTATTTCTCAAGATTTTTAGTATAGACTTATTTTGCTCCCAAAACTGTAGATAGTGAGTGTGACGCCATTCTAGAGGTTGGTATCCATTCTTTTTTTCATGCAAATTGTACATTAGAAAATGCATGCAAGATCTCTGCAAGATCTCTGCTAAATGGGTTGTCTGTTGGTCTTAAAGGGGCAGTCTACACCAGGATTGTTATGGTTTTAAAAGATAGATAATCCCTTTATTACTCATTCCCTAGTTTTGCATAAAAACCGTTCTATTAATACTTTTTACCTCTTTGATTACCTTGTATCTAAGCCTCTGCAAACTTCTCCCTTATTTCAGTTCGTTTGACAGACGTACATTTTAGCCAATCAGTGCGTGAGCACAGTGTTATCTATATGACACACGTGAACGAACAACCTGTAGTGGTGAAAAACTGCCAAAATGCATTAAGATAAGAGGCGGACTTCAAGTTCTAAGAAATTAGCATATGAACCTCTTAGGTTTAGCTTTCAACTACGAATACCAAGAGGACAAAGCAAAATTGGTGATAAAAGTAAATTGGAAAGTTGTTTAAAAATGACATACCCTATCTGAATCATGAAAGTTTATTTTGGACTAGACTATCCCTTTTAATAGATGTGAGTATCCTCAATTTAAAAGAATTGGGACTGGGAGATGTAGCAAATCAATATCCAATTTGAAAGACAGTTTGAAATATTTCTGTTCTTATCTGAATCTTTCAAAAGATCCTAGTACAGCCATACAAAACTGGGCTCTACTCCTATCTGTTTTTGGATCCAAAAAAGGGTGGTTCATGGTGACCTGAGCACTGAATAATTAGGTAAAATTCTAAATTGAATCCCTGCTTATTCAATGTGAATTCTCAACAAACCTTTATAGTGAGGATTAGTATCTGCATATTCCAGTTGCCTCTGCTTTTCTTGGATTTTCACAATTGTTTGCCCTTCTGGAAAGGAAGGCATACAGGTGTGTCCCTAAATAAGTGATGTTCTTTCTTCAGGTATGCTTGCTTGTCAACCATGAGGTTGAGCACCGCTTTATGATCAATCTGGATAAGTCACCTCATTTCCAGTCAGACCTGTATCTTTTGTCTCTTATGGAAATTATCTTTAAAGGCATGTTCAAGAAATGTAGTATTTTTATCTTATGTACTTTGCTGTGGCAAACTAGCAGCACATATAAATGAACTATCTATATTAATAAATCAATCGCTGTGTAGGGTCAGACTTCAGAATCCTGAAAATGGTCTCTAGCTTCTTATGCTTGTGACCTAAATTGCAGAAAAAACAGTTAAAGTACGAAATAAAAGTACATTACAAAGGTTTCTTTTATTATAATTAAACATTTACTGGGGAACTCAATGCATTATACCCCCTGTATCATGTACAAGCCATCAGCCAATCACAAACTACTATATGTATACCTTGTCTCTTAAAACTATATGCTTCATCTGAATCATGAAAGTTTAAAGGGACAGTCTACAAAATAATTTTTGTTTTGAAAGATAGATAATCCATTTATTACCCATTCCCCAGTTTTTCATAGCCAACACTGTTATATTAATTAACTTTTTACCTCTGTGATAACCTTGTAACCTTGTATCTAAGCATCTTCGGACAGCCCCCTGATCACATGACTTTTTATTTATTATCTATTGACTTGCATTTTAGCCTATTAGTGCTGTGTTGTGCTGACTCTTTAACTCCCCTGTCAGGAGCACAATGTTATCTATATGGCCCACATGAACTAGCAGTCTCCTGTTGTGAAAAGCAAATACAAAAACATGTGGTTTAGAGGCTGTCTATAGAGCCTTTGTAACAGGCAGACATTTAGAGGTTTAAATGTTATAAAGTATATTAATATTTCAATGTTGATTGTGCAAAGCTAGGGAATGGGTAGTAAAGGCGTTATCTTTCTTTTTTAAAACAATATCAATTTTAGTGTAGACTGTCCCTTTAATTTTGACTTTAGTGTCCCTTTAAGCATCCCACTGGTACATTGAGCAGATGAATATTTAATGACACACAACATGAAGTGCATATATCAAAGGAGATTTCACTGGATTCAGCTACTTTGTCATATTTTGAATTTTAGAAACATAGATTTTGACTGCATATAAGAACCATAGACCCTTCAAGTTTAGCCCACATTTCCTACAATGTATAATTTGAATTAGTTTGAATGATAGCCTAGCACTTATCCCAAGCATTCTTGAAGTTCCCCAACGTGTTTGTCTTTATTCCATAAATCAACCACCCTTTCTGGGAATAAGTGCTTCCACAAATTTGTTAAATGTAGTAGTAGTTTTGCAAAACCAAGCTCTAATTTAATGATATAGGCATGTTTAAACAATTTGTAAATCCCTATTGTATTTGCTCTTTTTTAGATTCAATATATTTCTTACTAAGTGCAACACAAGCTCTGTCTGTTTCTCTGACATCATCAAATATTTGTGCTGATCTGAGAAGCATATAGCTGAGATCATAGCATATCTGACATTTTCACTGCACAAAAATCTAATTATATTAGCCTTTTTTGTGGAACCAAAACATCAAACCTCTGTGTTTTGGTATTAATAAAGTTTTATGAGAGAATAATGTATAATTATGTGAAATACAGCTCTTTGTAGATACAACCATTCGTCTAGTTGTTGGTATAATTGGATTACATGTTGTCATTAAAAAAAACTAGAGAAAATTAGAAAAAAATATACAATGGCTATATTTAACAGGACATGAAAAACAAAATATGTATTTCATGGTTCAGATAGAGAATACAATTTTAAACATTCCAGTTTACTTTATTATTTATTATGTCTATTTTACTTTATTATTTAGATATCCTTTGTTGAAGAAATAGTAATGGTTGAGCCTATTTAGATATACTTTTTAAAGGAAGTAATTAGATAATAATTGAAGTAAATTGGAATGTTTAAAATTATTTTTTTTGTAAAGCACTTGGTGAGCTGTCATGCAAATCACAAGGCTTTCTTGCTATTATTATTGTGAACTGTGTAAAATATTGGAGCTTTATAAATAACAAAGGAATTTGACTTTCATGGGGGGTATCAATTCAATTTTTATACTTTCAAGAAATAGAGGGTTAAGTTTTATATTTGTTACGGAACAGTACATGCGTTATTTAAATAATACTTACAATTTCTTTTTTTGCCATAACATGGTGAGAGTCCACAAGAAATCACATGTAGAATTACACCCTTACATACCAGAGCTTTTATCCCTCCCACACTCCAATATTCTCCGACATTTTTTTGCCTCCATAATGGATTGAGGTGAATTCTGAAGTGCAGATCTATACACAGTTGTTAATGGTTCTGTAACCAATCTGAGGGCCAGTTCTTCCCCAGGGAGCCTAGGAATAAGAGGTGGAAGACACATTTTAAGCCAGGCAGTGAAAATACTTTTCCAGTGTGGAAATGTTATTGCTTCCCAGGTGAAATTAAGATTTATCTGCCAATCCCCTGGTCAACAGTGTGCTGCTCCTTGTGTGATCCACAGCCCTCCCCAGGTAAAAGGGAGATTTGTCCCCTGGCTTGTAAGTGCTGTTCCTTATGAATTCCTCAGTACAGTGCTTGCACTGCCTTGGATGGGCTCATCTACTGGAAGTAGTCATCTGCAGCTCTGGTAAGCACAGTAGACTAAGGTGCTGACAGGTGAGTTCAATGCGCCTTTACAGTAACCAGCTATTAGTATGAACATGTACACATGATTTACATGAGGACATAGACATATACACAAACATGTAGAAAATGTTGCAAGCTGGGGGAGGCAAAGAACACCCCAGCAGAGCTGTTAGTGTCACTTCCATTATCCATAATCCCCAGTCATTCTTTGTCTCTATCATCGGGAGGATGTGCGAAGATGGTGTCTTAAGATATTTAATCCTTTAATGGGTACTTTTCCCTGCAAGCAAGGTTTGGGGCTAGCTGTCTCCATGTAATTTTCTTTAGTAAGAGTAATAGTGGCAGTTAGAAGATGGTGAGTGGTCTTTGCTTAACTTTTAACACCAATGCTACCCCTTTATAGAAAACCAGGGCTGGTTACTCTGTTTTTCTTTTTCTACAGGTCCTTGTCAGATGTTAGTGAACCTGTCACACCTAAGAAGGTGTCCCCTGCCTAGCAGCTGGATCCACAGGTAAGTGCTTTCCCTTCTAGGTTAGAAGGAATCGGCACTCTAGGGGTTAATTCCTTTGTGGATTTTCATGTCATATGTTATATCATATACATGGGACATTATACTATCTCTTTATGAGACATACTCATTTCTGTAAGGGTACTGCATCTGCTTAGGGGTGATGTCATGTGATAGTCAGGTTACTTTATTGAGGGTTAAACAAGGCATGTAAGGAGCTCTTATAATAAAGCTTTATTTTTCTCTGGGGATAATTAGGAGGTCCTAGCTATGTGTAACTATAATATTTGTTGCAGAGCAGAGGCTATTGAGGGCTGTATCAGCATTTCCATGGTTCAGATCTGTGGATTCAGGGCATGTTAGAGAGTCTTCGATTTCTCCAGTAACTTGTGGGACATTCTCTGCTGGACACCGGAGCGGTATGTCCTCAGCATTGCTGAGGTATAGAGGTGCCAGTGTGCATTATCGTAGCTATCCCTGGGGGGGGAGGCTCAAATTTATGTATAATTACTAATAAAAGTATTTCAAAGCTACTTTTATTCTACTAAAGTTTTTTTTTTCTAAGAGATCTGTTATAACTTACTGAATCTCAGTTATTTTATTTTGGAATCAATACCTATCATTATGGAGTCGAATTTAAAGGGCCATGATACCCAAATGTTGAAACACTTGAGTGATGCAGCATAGCTGTAAAAAGCTGACTAGAAAATATCACCTGAACATCTCCATGTAAAAAAAGAAAGATATTTTACCTCAAAAGTTCCTTAGTAGCCACATCCCATTGTAAAGCAATTCTAAGCAGCAAATCAGTATGTCTGTCCCGGGACAGCTAAGGGATTGAGCCTCGTGAACTCTCATGTTATTTCCCTATTAAGTTTAAGGAAGATTACTATGAGATCACAGTAAAAGAGTTCATGACCTCAGCACTGTTGATGCTGATTGGCTGCAGTTCATTTCTTCATTTTTTTTTTACCTGCAGCTGGGCAGCAGCTGAGTACAACTTTTTACACAGAACTTACTCTGCTGAGCTGAGGAAATTGGGAGGTAAATATATCTTCCTTTTTTACATAGAGATGCTCAGGTGATATTTTCCTGTCAGCTTTTTACAGTTATACTGCATCAGTTTCAAATGATTTAGCATATGAGTATTATGTCCCTTTAAATGTGTCTTTTGGCAAGTGTCTATATTGCTCAAATTATTCCTCCTGTGTAGTTTTGCTCCTCATGTTTAAACTATATGCTTTTGTCTAAAAATAAGTTCCCTCTCAGAGCCATCTGTCTCTCAGGGTAATGTCTTTGCCATGCCTCAGCTTTCCTCTTAAACGTCCCAAGCTTTAGCAGTTTCACATGCAGTGCCCTGTGGTTCCTCTCAACATATTCCTGGGGGTGTCTATTTACCAGGAGATTTTATTGCGCAAATAACTTCTGTGGTTTCTGCAGCCCTATCAGCCTTCCCTATGGCTAGTTTGAAAAAGAGGAAGTCAAAGAATATATCTGATACAAAGACTTCTGACTCTGCTAAGTCTGCGTTAGTCAGCCTCTCTGTGGTCTGAAGAGGATCATTCCTTAGTGGCTTTTGAGGGCGAGATTTCAGACTCTGAAACGGCTGCTAGTACAGCAGAAGCAGATCAGGTTAAATTTAGATTTAATCTGGAGCACCTCCGTTTACTTTTGAAGGAGGTCCTAGCCACTTTGGAGGACTCTGCCGCTGAGACTCCTAAAAAGGCTAATAGTGTTTGATGTTATACCTTCATCTGTGGAGGTATTCCTGGTTCCCGACCGTATGTCGGACATTATATCTCAGGAATGGGAGAAGCAAGGGATCCCCTTTTTCTCCGTCCCCTGTTTTTAAGAAAATATTTCCTGTTGCTGACTTTGTGCGTGATTCATGGCACACCGTACATAAGGTAGAGGGCGCTATAACCACTCTAGCCAAGAGAACTATTCCTCTTGAGGATAGTTACTTATTCAAGGACCCTATGGATAAGAAACTGGAAACTTATTTAAGAAAGATGTATATTCATCAGGGTTTACAATGGCAACCAGTTGCACATATTTCCACGGTTGCAGTGGCAGCTTCTTATTGTTGTGACTCCTTGTCTGACCTTATTTCACAGGAGACTACCATAGAGGAGATCCAGGATAGGATCAAAGCTCTAAAGCTGGCTAATGCATTTATCTGTGATGCCAGCATGCAAGATGTTTGGCTGGGAGCCAAAATTTCTAGCTTTGAGGTTCTGTGGCTAAAATCTTAGTCTGCGGATGTTACTTCCAAGTCTAAACTTCTGTCTTTGCCTTTTAAGGGAAATACTTTTTGTCCTGGTTTGGCCGAGAATATTTCCTAAGTTACTCGCCAGAATTCTAATTTTCGTTCCTTTCGCAACTTCAAGAGACAAGTCTTCCTCCTCTTCTTCCAAACCGGAGCAGTTCAGGACTTCTTGTAAGTCCAGTCAACCTTGGAATAAGGGGAAACAAAGCAAGAAACCTTCCTCTGAGTCTAAGTCGGAATGAAGGAGCCGTCCCCGATCCAGTTGTGGATCAAGTATGGGGCAGGCTTTCCTTCTTTCTGCAGGCTTGGATCCGCAATGTCCCAGATCTTTGGGCTGTGAAAGTAGTATCCCAGGGAACAGGATAGGGTTCAAGTCTTGCCCCTCAGGGGCAGATTTATCTGATCAAGGTTATCTGCAAACCAGGTGAAGAGAGAGGCCTTCTTAAACTGCGTAAAGGAGCTATCTTCTCTGGGAGTGATTGTCCCCGTTCCTGTGGCGGAACAGGGTCAAGGATTCTATTCAAAACTTTTTGTGGTTCCCAAGAAGGAGGGAACTTTCCGTCCCATATTGGACCTCAAGTGTCAACAAATTTCTCAAGGTTTTGTCCTTCAAAATGGAAACTATTCGTTCCATTCTTCCCTTAGTTCAGAAGGGTTAGTTCCATGGACCTGAAGGACGGGTATCTACATGTTCCTATTCACAGGGATCACCAGTTCCTATGGTTTGCCTTCCTAGACACTTTCAATTTGTTGCCCTTCCTTTCGGCCTTGCCACGGCTCCTCAGATCTTTACAAAGGTTCTAGGGGCCCTTTTGGCAGTGGTCCGATCTCAGGGTATAGCGGTGGCACCTTACCTGGACGACATATTTTCCTTTAGCAAAATCTCACACAGACACACTGTCTATTCCTACTCACGGGTGGAAACTAAATCTGGAAAAGAGTTCCCTGGTGACAAACACCAGGGTATGGCTTTTGGTAACGATCATAGATTCTTTCTATGAAGATTTTTCTGACGGAGGTCAGAAAATTAAAAATTCTTGATTCCTGTCTTTCCCTTCAATCCTCTATTCGTCCATCAGTGGCTCAGTGTATGGAAGTAATTGGTCTAATAGTTGCTTCCATGGACATTATTACTTTTGCTCATTTCCATCTGTGACCTCTACAGTTATGCATGCTCAGACAATGGAACGAAGACCACTCGGATCTCACTCAGAGGATTGTCCTAGACTCAATGATGAGACACTCTATATTGGTGGATTTCTCAGGATCATCTGTCTAAGGTAACCTTCTTCCTGAGACCATCTTGTGAGATCATGACCACAGATGCCAGCCTATCGGGCTGGGAAGCAGTTTGGGGTTCTTTAAAGACTCTAACAGCTTGGACTCAGCTAGGTTCGGTCCAATTTTATCAGATTTCAGTCGGACAACATCACCTCAGTGTTGTATATAAACCACCAGGGTGAAACTCGGAGTTCCTTAGCTATGAAGGAGGTGACCCGCATTTTCTCCAATGGGCGGAGTCTCACAATTGTCTCCTCTCTGCCATCCACATCCCAGGGATGGACAACTGTGAAGCGGATTTTCCGAGCAGGCAGACCTTTCATCCAGGGGAGTGGGCCCTCCATCCGGATAACCCTCAGGTGGGGGTTCCGGTGTTTGAAACGTCTAAACGCCAAGCTTCCAAGGTATGGGTCAAGATCATCAGATCCTCAAGCTGTTCTGATCAATGCTGTAACGGTTCCTTGGGATTTTGATCTAGCATACTTGTTCCTCGAGTAATAGCTTGTATCAAACGGGAAAGGCCGTCTGTGATTCTAATAGCTCCTGCCTGGCCTCGCAGGATCTGGTCAAGATGTCATCTCTTCTCCCATGGTGGTTTCCTCTGAGGAAGTACCTTTTACTTCAGGGTCCCTTCCTCCACCCAAATCTAGATTCTCTGAAGCGGATTGCTTGGAGATTGAAAGCCTAGTCTTAGCTAGGCGTGGTGTATTCAGTTGATATTAAATTGTTATCTTGTAAAGTTTTATTTCTCCTCGCTATTTCTTCTGCTTGCAGAATTTCCAAGCTTTTGGCTCTGCAGTGTGATTTGCCTTACCTTATTTTTCATGTGGATAAGGCGGTCCTTTGTACTAAGTTGGGATTTCTTCCTAAGGTAGTGTCGGATCAATCAAGAAATTGTTGTTCGTTCCTTTTGTCCTTACCCTTCTTCTCAGCAGGAACGTCTGTTGCACAACCTAGATGTTGTGCGTGCTCTAAAAGTTTATCTGCGAGCAACCAAAGATTCGTTGCTTTCACTCTTAAGGGTCAGAAGGCTACTTCTACTACTCTTGCTCTCTGGTTGAGAAGTGTTATCCAGTTAGCTTATGAGACAGCTGGACAACAGCCTCCTGAGAGAATTACGGCTCATTCCACTAGGGCCGTCTCTTTTTCCTGGGCTTTCAAAATTGAAGCTTCTGTGTAGCAAATCTGCAAGGCAGCCACTTGATCCTTATTGCATACCTTTTCAAAATTCTACAAATTTGGGAGAAAAGTTCTCCCTCCCTTCCATTCGGTGTCATCTAGCTTGGGTATTGGTTGCTTCTAGTAATTGGAATGTATTTGTGGACTCTCCATGCCATTGGAAAGAAATCAAAATTTATGCTTACCTGATAAATGTATTTCTTTCCTGGCATGGAGAGTCCATGACCCACCCTTATTTTGAGTTATCTGTATAAACCTCAGGCACCTCTATACCCTTGTGTCATCTTCTTTTTCCATTTTCCTTCGGTTGTTTGACTGGGGATTATGGGTAATGGGAGCGACACTTAACAGCTCTGCTGGGGTGTTCTATGCTTCCTCCTGCTGGCTAGCAGTTGAATTCCCACTAGTAATTGGAATGGATTTGTGGACTCTCCATGCCAGGAAAGAAAAGTTTATCAGGTAAACATACATTTTGATTTCTCAGCTATCCAAAGCACAGGTTAATTGCATAATTTTAATATAAATATTTTTTCTATAATAAAATTTAACATTTTTAATACTGGCTAATTTCAACTTAATATTGGCTAACATTTTAGTAATGTGGTTAGTAAAATCAGCCAGGTACTGCATCTGCTTAAAAAAAAATTCTTGGGAGAACACGGACAAGACAACTTATACAACAGATTTAGCCGCTTTCAGGTTACTGGTAAAACCATTTTTTTTATGATACAGTACACATTTTATGTAGCCCTTACTGGGATTTCAGTTTACATTGTGCTATTACTATATCTGTTCCCCCATCTGGGGTTAACTCTTTGTTCACCTTTTATAATGTTTCTGTTTTAGATATTCCGCAACAACAATCCTTCCTTTTCAGCATATAAACAGGATAAAGTAGAGGAGAAAATTACTCGCGTTCCTGTCTTTTAGATGCTCCATAGAGAGGTTCTTTAAAGACCTTAAACTTCCAATTAAGTCATTTCATACTTGCACACCCCAACAAGAGGAATATGATCAAGCAACAAATATCATTTGAAAATGTATGCTCTATGCAACCCCCAATAAAAGGAATGATCTCTATTTCTTATATAATTTTTACTTGATTTTACAACCCATAATCTCCTAACCTACACTACCTCATGGGAGAACTGATTATAAATAAATCTATCTCTAAAGGGCAATGGAAAAAAAGATATTACTTTTCAAAGCAGAAAAAAAAACTGCATTTCTCCAACATTGGTGTGTCCGGTCCACGGCGTCATCCTTACTTGTGGGAATATCTCTTCCCCAACAGGAAATGGCAAAGAGTCCCAGCAAAGCTGGCCATATAGTCCCTCCTAGGCTCCGCCCACCCCAGTCATTCTCTTTGCCGTTGCACAGGCAGCATCTCCACGGAGATGGTTAAGAGTTTTTTGGTGTTTAAATGTAGTTTTTTTATTCTTCTATCAAGTGTTTGTTATTTTAAAATAGTGCTGGTATGTACTATTTACTCTGAAACAGAAAAGGATGAAGATTTCTGTTTGTGAGAGGAAGATGATTTTAGCAGACCGTAACTAAAATCGATTGCTGTTTCCACATAGGACTGTTGAGATGAAGTAACTTCAGTTGGGGGAAACAGTTAGCAGACTTTTCTGCTTAAGGTATGACTAGCCATATTTCTAACAAGACCATGTAATGCTGGAAGGCTGTCATTTCCCCTCATGGGGACCGGTAAGCCATTTTCTTAGTCAAGCAAACAGAATAAAGGGCTTAATATGGGCTATAAAACTGGTAGACATTTTTATGGGCTAAATCGATTGCTTTATTTGGGCATTTTATACATGTTTATGCTGATAATTCACATTTATAAACTTGGGGAACGTTTTTTAACGGCAGGCACTATGTTAGACACCTTTTCCAGTCAGGGAGGGCCTTCCCAGTTGTAGGCTGAGCCTCATTTTCGCGCCATTACTGCGCAGTTGTTTTTGAGAGCAAGACATGCAGATGCATGTGTGAGGATCTGAAAGTAGCTGGAAAAGTTTCTAGAAGGCGTCACTTGGTATCGTATTCCCCTCTGGGCTTGGTTAGGTCACAGCAAAGGCTATAGCTGGGACTGTATAGGGGTTAAATTTGTATTTTAGGGGTTAAAGCTCTGAAAATTGGTGTGCAATACTCTTAATGCTTTAAGACACTGTGGTGAAATTTTGGTAATTTTTGAACAATTCCTTCATACTTTTTCACATATTCAGTAATAAAGTGTTTTCTGTTTAAAATTTAAAGAGACAGTAACGGTTTTGTTTTAAAACGTTTTTTTTGTGCTTTATTGACAAGTTTAAGCCTGTTTAACATGTCTGTGCCTTCGGATAAGCTATGTTCTATATGTATGAAAGCCAATGTGTCTCCCCATTTAAATTTGTGTGATAATTGTGCCATAGCGTCCAAACAAAGTAAGGACAGTACTGCCACAGATAATGAAATTGCCCAAGATGATTCCTCAGATGAGGGGAGTAAACATGATACTACATCATCTCCTACTGTGTCTACACCAGTTTTGCCCACGCAGGAGGCCCCTAGTACATCTAACGCGCCAATGCTTATTACCATGCAACAATTGACGGCTGTAATGGATAACTCCATAGCAAATATTTTATCCAAAATGCCTACATATCAGAGAAAGCGCGATTGCTCTGTTTTAAACACTGAAGAGCAGGAGGGCGCTGATGATAATTGTTCTGTCATACCCTCACACCAATCTGAAGTGGCCATGAGGGAGGTTTTGTCAGATGGGGAAATTTCAGATTCAGAAAAAATTTCTCAACAAGCTGAACCTGATGTTGTGAAATTTAAATTAGAACATCTCCGTGCACTGCTTAAAGAGGTGTTATCTACCCTGGATGATTGTGACAACTTGGTCATTCCAGAGAAATTATGTAAGATGGACAAGTTCCTAGAGGTTCCGGTGCACCCCGACGCTTTTCCTATACCCAAGCGGGTGGCGGACATAGTGAATAAGGAGTGGGAAAAGCCCGGCATACCTTTTGTCCCCCCCCCTATATTTAAGAAATTATTTCCTATGGTCGACCCCAGAAAGGACTTATGGCAGACAGTCCCTAAGGTCGAGGGGGCAGTTTCTACTCTAAACAAGCACACTACTATTCCTATCGAGGATAGTTGTGCTTTCAAAGATCCTATGGATAAAAAATTGGAGGGTTTGATTAAAAAGATTTTTGTACAGCAAGGTTACCTTCTACAACCCATTTCGTGCATCGTTCCTGTCACTACAGCAGCGTGGTTCTGGTTCGAGGAACTAGAAAAGTCGCTCAGTAGAGAGACTCCATATGAGGAGGTTATGGACAGAGTTCACGCACTTAAGTTGGCTAACTCTTTTATTTTAGATGCCGCTTTGCAATTAGCTAGATTAGCGGCGAAAAATTCAGGGTTTGCAATCGTGGCGCGCAGAGCGCTTTGGCTAAAGTCTTGGTCAGCGGATGTGTCATCCAAGACAAAATTGCTTAACATCCCTTTCAAAGGTAAAACTCTATTTGGACCAGAATTGAAAGAGATTATCTCAGACATCACTGGGGGAAAGGGCCACGCCCTTCCACAAGATAGGCCTTTCAAGGCCAAGAATAAGTCTAATTTTCGTTCCTTTCGCAATTTCAGGAACGGACCGGCCTCTAATTCTGCATCCTCTAAGCAAGAGGGTAATGCCTCACAACCCAAACCAGCCTGGAAACCGATGCAAGGCTGGAACAAGGGTAAGCAGGCCAAGAAGCCTGCTGCTGCTAACAAAACAGCATGAAGGAGTAGCCCCCGATCCGGGACCGGATCTAGTAGGGGGCAGACTCTCTCTCTTTGCTCAGGCTTGGGCAAGAGATGTTCAGGATCCCTGGGCACTAGAAATAGTTTCTCAGGGTTATCTTCTGGAATTCAGGGAACTACCCCCAAGGGGAAGGTTCCACATGTCTCACTTATCCTTAAACCAAATAAAGAGACAGGCGTTCTTACATTGTGTAGAAGACCTGTTAAAGATGGGAGTGATACACCCAGTTCCAATAAAGGAACAAGGAATGGGATTTTATTCAAATCTGTTCGTAGTTCCCAAAAAAGAGGGAACTTTCAGACCAATTTTGGATTTGAAGATCCTAAACAAATTTCTCAGGGTACCATCGTTCAAGATGGAAACCATTCAAACGATTCTACCCACTATCCAGGAAGGTCAATTTATGACTACCGTGGATCTAAAGGATGCGTACCTACATATTCCTATCCACAAAGAACATCATCAGTTCCTAAGGTTCGCCTTTCTGGACAAACATTACCAGTTTGTGGCCCTCCCATTCGGGTTAGCCACTGCTCCAAGGATTTTCACAAAGGTACTAGGGTCCCTTCTAGCGGTTCTAAGACCGAGGGGCATTGCAGTAGTACCTTACTTGGACGACATTCTAATACAAGCGTCGTCCCTGTCAAAAGCAAAGGATCATACAGACATCGTTCTGGCCTTTCTCAGATCACACGGATGGAAGGTGAACATAGAAAAAAGTTCTCTGTCTCCGTCAACAAGAGTTCCCTTCTTGGGAACAATAATAGATTCCTTAGAAATGAGGATTTTTCTGACAGAGGTCAGAAAGTCAAAACTTCTAAGCACTTGTCAAGTTCTTCATTCTGTTCCACGTCCTTCCATAGCTCAGTGCATGGAAGTAGTAGGGTTGATGGTTGCAGCAATGGACATAGTTCCTTTTGCACGAATTCATCTAAGACCATTACAACTGTGCATGCTCAAACAGTGGAATGGGGACTATACAGACTTGTCTCCAATGATTCAGGTAGATCAGAAGACCAGAGATTCACTCCGTTGGTGGCTGACCCTGGACCATCTATCCCAGGGAATGAGCTTCCGCAGACCAGAGTGGGTCATTGTCACGACCGACGCCAGTCTAGTGGGCTGTGGGCGCGGTCTGGGAATCCCTGAAAGCTCAGGGACTATGGTCTCGGGAAGAGTCTCTTCTCCCGATAAACATTCTGGAACTAAGAGAGATCTTCAATGCTTTCAGGGCTTGGCCTCAGCTAGCAAAGGCCAGATTCATAAGATTCCAATCAGACAACATGACGACCGTTGCGTATATCAATCATCAGGGGGGAACAAGGAGTTCCCTGGCGATGAAAGAAGTGACCAAAATAATTCAATGGGCGGAGGATCACTCCTGCCACCTATCTGCAATCCACATCCCAGGTGTGGAAAACTGGGAAGCGGATTATCTGAGTCGTCAGACATTCCATCCGGGGGAGTGGGAACTCCACCCGGAGATCTTTGCCCAACTAACTCAATTATGGGGCATTCCGGACATGGATATGATGGCGTCTCGTCAGAACTTCAAGGTTCCTTGCTACGGGTCCAGATCCAGGGATCCCAAGGCGACTCTAGTAGATGCACTAGTAGCACCTTGGACCTTCAACCTAGCTTATGTATTCCCACCGTTTCCTCTCATTCCCAGGCTGGTAGCCAGGATCAAACAGGAGAGGGCCTCGGTGATCTTGATAGCTCCTGCGTGGCCACGCAGGACTTGGTATGCAGAACTGGTGAATATGTCATCGGTTCCACCATGGAAGCTACCTTTGAGACAGGACCTTCTTGTTCAATGTCCATTCGAACATCCAAATCTGGTCTCCCTCCAGCTGATGGCTTGGAGATTGAACGCTTGATTCTATCAAAGCGTGGGTTTTCAGATTCTGTGATAGATACTCTGGTTCAGGCCTGAAAACCGGTAACTAGAAAGATTTACCATAAAATATGGAAAAGATATGTCTGTTGGTGTGAATCCAAAGGATTCCCATGGAATAAGATAAAAATTCCTAAGATTCTCTCCTTTCTACAAGAAGGTTTGGAGAAAGGATTATCCGCAAGTTCTCTAAAGGGACAGATCTCTGCTTTATCTGTCTTACTACACAAAAGACTGGCAGCTGTGCCAGATGTTCAAGCATTTGTTCAGGCTCTGGTTAGGATCAAGCCTGTTTACAGACCTTTGACTCCCCCCTGGAGTCTAAATCTAGTTCTTTCAGTTCTTCAAGGGGTTCCGTTTGAACCTCTACATTCCATAGATATTAAGTTACTATCTTGGAAAGTTTTGTTTTTGGTTGCTATTTCTTCTGCTAGAAGAGTTTCAGAGTTATCTGCTCTGCAGTGTTCTCCGCCCTATCTGGTGTTCCATGCAGATAAGGTTGTTTTGCGTACTAAGCCTGGTTTTCTTCCAAAGGTTGTTTCTAACAAGAATATTAACCAGGAGATAGTTGTACCTTTATGTCCGAATCCAGTTTCAAAGAAGGAACGTTTGTTACACAATTTGGACGTAGTCCGTGCTCTAAAATTCTATTTAGAGGCTACAAAAGATTTCAGACAAACATCTTCTTTGTTTGTTGTCTATTCTGGTAAAAGGAGAGGTCAAAAAGCGACTTCTACCTCTTTCCTTTTGGCTTAAAAGCATCATCCGATTGGCTTATGAGACTGCCGGACGGCAGCCTCCTGAAAGAATCACAGCTCACTCCACTAGGGCTGTGGCTTCCACATGGGCCTTCAAGAACAAGGCTTCTGTTGACCAGATATGTAAGGCAGCGACTTGGTCTTCACTGCACACTTTTGCCAAATTTTACAAATTTTATACTTTTGCTTCTTCGGAGGCTATTTTTGGGAGAAAGGTTTTGCAAGCCGTGGTGCCTTCCGTTTAGGTAACCTGATTTGCTCCCTCCCTTCATCCGTGTCCTAAAGCTTTGGTATTGGTTCCCACAAGTAAGGATGACGCCGTGGACCGGACACACCAATGTTGGAGAAAACAGAATTTATGCTTACCTGATAAATTACTTTCTCCAACGGTGTGTCCGGTCCACGGCCCGCCCTGGTTTTTTAATCAGATCTGATGAATTATTTTCTCTAACTACAGTCACGACGGTACCATATGGTTTCTCCTATATTTTTCCTCCTGTCCGTCGGTCGAATGACTGGGGTGGGCGGAGCCTAGGAGGGACTATATGGCCAGCTTTGCTGGGACTCTTTGCCATTTCCTGTTGGGGAAGAGATATTCCCACAAGTAAGGATGACGCCGTGGACCGGACACACCGTTGGAGAAAGTAATTTATCAGGTAAGTATAAATCCTGTTTTCTACCTCTGTGATTGAAACAAACTTAAAACTTTTGATGCAATAGTATCTCACACCATCTGGTCTGCAATCTATTTACCCTTATTCTGAGAAGTACTGGATGGAGTGTGGGGTGGAAGGTACCCTAGGCCACATCTGGTGGGAATGTGAGTTGGTGAATTCCTTCTGGAACTAGATGATAAACCTTTTGCAAGCCTCTTTAGGTTGTTCTATAGATTTTTCTCCACTAATCATCCTTTTGATTATCCCCAAAGATATTGTATAAATATAAACTAAGTTTATTTAAAATAATGCTAAAGCGTGGGAAACGCCTTATACTCCTCCAATGGGCACAAGCGACTCATTCATCCGTCGCTGATTGTAAATGGACAGTTTCATATATGCTCCAACTTGAAAAAAACTTATGTTAAAGCAGATAAATTGAGTTTTCTTCTTAAATGAAGCACTATAATAAGTCTCGTGGGGAGGGGATGCCCTCACCCGGGTACATTCATTAACCCTTATGACTTTATTAATCTCATTACAATAACGCAGTATGCACTCAATTTGGTCAATGGACATCGCTCCATTTATTTCTGAAATCATAATGGTTTACTTCAAATGTGTTTTAGATAATATACTAATTGTATTGAACAGGCATTTGTATTTCTTTTCCTTTCTATCGTTTTTATGTTACAGTTGCTTTGTTATAATATGTACATAGCTTACGTTATCATGTTGTTATTTATATGTTCATGTTCATTAAAATTTCATAAAGAATTATTGAGCTAAAACAAAAAAGACTAATGGCAAGATTAGTTCTGCTGGACACTTGCTCCTTTTGTCAATCTAAGAATCGTAAAACGTCCCCCTCTTCTACCCTGAAAGCACAAAGTATTTGGTCTCCTCGGGAGGCAAGGTTACTTGTAAACATTCTCGAACTCTAGACAATCTTCAGGGATCCTCAGAGTTGGCCCAACCTCAGACAGGAATAATGTATTTGATGCCAATCAGGCAGTGTCACATCAGTGACTAATATCAATCATGATGGCAGAACATGGAGTTTTCCCTATCAATGATTGAAGTGTACCACATTCTTAGATGGGCCGAATGTCATTACTGCATATTCAGTCATTTACATTCCAGAAGTGAACAATTGGGAAGTGGTATTTCCCAGTCACCAATACCTTCATCTGGTGAAATGGTCTCTAAACCAGGAAGATTTCAGCCAGATTATGAGACACTGGGGCTTGCCAGAGAGAGATCTCATGGCTCCTGCTTGAATCAAAAGCTTCCCTAATATTGTGCCAGGTGGGTCTAACCAATGCTTTCATTTCTTTGATTCCAGTTAGGCAGTGTCACAGCAATGGCTAATATCAATCATAATGGCAGAACATGCAGCTCCCTATCGATGAACCAAGTTTACCACATTCTTAGGCCAAATTTCATTACTGCATATTCTCAGTCATTCACATTCCAGGAGTGAACAATTGGGAGGTGGTATTTCTCAGTCACCAATACCTTCATCTGGGGAAATGGTCTTTAAACCATGAAGATTTCAGTCAGATTTTTAGACACTGGGGCTTGCTAGAGATAGATCTCATGGCCCCCCGCTTCAATCAAAAGCTGCCCCAATATTGTGCCAGGCAGGTCTAACCAATGCTCTAGTTGTTCCCAGGCATATATTTCATAAGGTTCTGAAAAAGTTACTGTTGGAACAAAACTGCAGCTTCATATTTGAGAAGCTTTTGTCTTCTCTATTAACGGACTTCCCTATTCTTCACACCAAAAGGACCCTTACTAGCAATCTCAACCCTGTACATTTAATAAAGCTTATTTCTTATCTTAAATTTGTGAGTGTGTTGTGTTTATGTAATTGTATATTTTCTGCTGTTTACAGCCCAGCAGAGCACAATTAATTCTAATAATTTTTGCTGGTTTTAAAATGTGTATTTGGTTTTATAAAAAGAAACGCATAGGACTAGATAAGAAGTTGAGCGCTATTTAGCACTTTCGTTAGAGTACTAAACACACCAGAAGTAACGTTTTTGCATGCACAGTTTAGCACACATATTACATGTTGAAAGTAAAAATTTTGCGCACAAAAAAAAACCTTATGTGCGTTAACCAAAGTTCTTTGTATATTGTCCGCTTTTACTTCTCCCCACAGACTTCATAGACACCGACAATATGTGTGTGTGTATGTATGTGTATATATATATATATATATATATATATATATATATATATATATATATATATATATATATAATCTATATCAATATACAATTTTTATGATGTATAATAATTTATTTTCAATATTTTAAATGTAATAAATACATAATGCACTTTAATTTGACTCATGTTGGGTTAGTGCACATTAAGAATTAGTGTACTCCTCTCGGGTTTTACGCACATAGACAAACATTTGAGTGGAAATTATTCCAAAGTGTGTGTAACAGTTTATTTTAATGTATTTATGTTTGTGTTTGGTGCACTTCTTTTTGTTTTTTTTTTAATAATTTTTTTTTAAATCTTACTCTACTCTAGGTCTCCACTTGCGCAAACTCAACTCGTGCTTATTCAGTTTGCGCTCGGGCAAAACATTTTCTTTCAAGTTGTAATATGCGCTGAAGTTAGCGTGGTTGCAATATTGTAATATTGTGCCAGCTCTAATGTTAGCGCACCACTTGTAATCTAGCCCATATACTAAATGAGTGGTCCCTTCCTGTTAGTAATATTGCATCAAATTTCCTCAGGTATTTGTATTAACTTAAAGCTTTTCTTTCTGGCATAAGAAAAAGAAAACAACATCATGTGTAATACATACAATTACTTTTACTTTCTTTCCTATAGGTTTAACAGTATTTGAATCAAGTCAGAAAAAAACAGATAAGAGGAAAAAGCTGAAAGGAAGCAGTGCAGCTGATATAGATGGTTTCCTGGGTCCATGGGCGAAATATATTGATGAGAAAGATGTTGCAAAGCCTTCTGAGGTAAAATTCCACATGCTTAATGTGTAAAAGGCATGAGATGCAAATAATGTGATGTAGATGCTTTTGGATATGATACTTAAACAACATGAAACCCCACATTTTATTTTTGCGATTCAGAAAGAGCAGGCAATTTCTCTTGTTAAGTGTGTTCAGTCCACGGGTCATCCATTACTTATGGGATATATTCTCCTTCCCAACAGGAAGTTGCAAGAGGATCACCCAAGCAGAGCTGCTATATAGCTCCTCCCCTCACATGTCATATCCAGTCATTCTCTTGCAACCCTCAACAAAGAAGGAGGTCGCGAGAGGAGCTGGAGTTTTTACTTATCTATTCTTCAATCAAAAGTTTGTTATTTTAAATGGCACCGGAGTGTGCTGTTTTTCTATCTCAGGCAGTATTTGGAAGAAGAAACTGCCTGCGTTTTTTCTATGATCTTAGCAGGTGTAACTAAGATCCACTGTCTGTTCTCGACATTCTGAGGAGTGGGGTAACTTCAGAAACTGGGAATAGCATGCGGGGTCCTCCGCAAATGAGGTATGTGCAGTACTTTATTTTCTGGGAATGGAATTGACTAAGAAAATACTGCTGTTACCGTATGATGTAAGTACAGCCTTAAATGCAGTAGTGGCAACTGGTATCAGGCTGATAAATGTATGTGCAGTCGAGTTATTTTCTAGGGACTAGAATTTGACTGGGAAAATACTGTTAAAACTGAAATAATACTTAAGCCTTATCTGCAGTGGTAGCGACTGGTAGCAGGCTTAGTGATAACTTTGCATGACATTGGAAAATGTTGCTTTTTAATAAAACGTTTACTGGCATGTTATTCGTTTTTGTGAGGTACTTTGGTGATAAATCTCTTTGGGCAAGATTTTTTTCCACATGGCTAACATATTTTTTTGCATGGAAACAGTTATATCAGGGCTCCCACTGTTGTGATAGGAGTGGGAGGGACCTTGTTTTTGGCGCCTTGTTGCGCAGTTAAAATTCTAGCACAGTCTTCCTGCTTCTTCCTCCTTGATCCAGGACGTCTCTAGAGAGCTCAGGGGTCTGCAAAATTCATTTGTGAGGGAGGTAATCAGTCACAGCAGATCTGTGACAGTGTGCTTGACTGTGATTAAAAGCGTTAAATCTTAATTGATATCCGTTTTATCCGTTTTGGGTATTGAGGGGTTAATCATCCTTTTGCTAATGGGTGCAATCCTCTGCTAATAATACACTTCTTGTTAAGATTTGTTTAATTATATCTGTATTTTTTGAAGTGCTGCAGCGTTTTTTATATTGCTTGTAAACTTATTGAAAGTGATTTCCAAGCTTGCTAGTTTCATTGCTAAGTCTGTTTCAACATGTCTGATTCAGAGGAAACTGTTTGTTCATCATGTTCAAAAGCCAATGTGGAGCCCAATAGAACGATGTGTACCAATTGTATTGATATTGCTTTGAATAAAAGTCAATCCGTACCGATAAAGAAACTATCACCAGACAACGAGGGGGAAGTTATGCCGCCTAACTCTCCTCACGTGTCAGTACCTGCGTCTCCCGCTCGGGAGATGCGTAGGATTGAGACGCCAAGTAAATCTAGGCCCTTACAAATCACTTTACATGATATGGCTAATGTTATGAAAGAAGTATTATATAATATGCCCGAATTAAGGGGCAAACGCGATAGCTCTGGGTTAAGGGCAGAGCGCTGAAGACAAAAAAGGGACAGCGCAACTCGATTCAAGGTAGATTTTAATAACATCCAGATCTGCACACAGGTAAAAATACACTTACAAGATGTAAGTTGATAAATAGCAGTGGTTAAAATACAAGATAAGGACCCTCCAGGTTCAGGCTTAGCGTCTTTAGTAGCGGTTGAATTGTATCCGGCGTCTGATTCAAAACTCCCGGGTAAACGGCACCTATGCGCTGTATACGTCACAGGATCACCGCCTGACGACACTCCCCTCCACCTACGGATGTCCTTAGGATTCTACAGCGCGTGCCACACACCCATCAACCAATAGCGCTGATGACACGAGAGCCATGTCTGATACTGCGTTACAATTAGCAGAACATGAGGACGGTGAGCTTCATTCTGTCGGTGACGGTTCTGATCCGGGGAGACCGGATTCAGAAATTTTAAATTTAAGCTTGAGAACCTCCGTGTGTTACTAGGGGAGGTATTAGCGGCTCTGAATGATTGCGACACGGTGGCAATTCCAGAGAAATTGTGTAGGTTGGATAGATACTATGCGGTACCGGTGTGTACTGACGTCTTTCCTATACCAAAAAGACTTACAGAAATTATTAGTATGGAGTGGGATAGACCCGGTGTGCCTTTTTCCCCTCCCCCGATATTTAGAAAAATGTTCCCTATAGACGCCACCACACGTGACTTATGGCAGACGGTCCCTAAGGTGGAGGGAGCAGTTTCTACGTTAGCCAAGCGTACCACTATCCCGGTGGAGGATAGCTGTGCTTTCTCAGATCCAATGGATAAAAAATTAGAGGGTTATCTTAAGAAAATGTTTGTTCAACAGGGTTTTATATTGCAGCCTCTTGCATGCATTGCGCCTGTCACGGCTGCAGCGGCATTCTGGTTTGAGTCTCTGGAAGAGGCGATTCGCACAGAGCCATTGGATGAGGCTTTGAGCAAAGTTAGAACCCTTAAGCAAGCTAATGCGTTTGTTTCAGATGCCGTAGTACATCTAACCTAACTTACGGCTAAAAATTCCGGATTCGCCATACAGTCGCGCAGAGCGCTCTGGCTTAAATCCTGGTCAGCGGATGTAACTTCCAAGTCTAAGCTACTTAACATTCCTTTCAAAGGGCAGACCTTATTCGGGCCCGGCTTGAAGGAAGTTATTGCTGACATTACGGGAGGTAAGGGCCACGCCCTTCCTCAGGACAGGGCCAAACCAAAGGCCAAACAGTCTAATTTTCGTGCCTTTCGTAACTTCAAGGCAGGAGCAGCATCGACTTCCTCCGCTCCAAAACAGGAAGGAACTACTGCTCGTTACAGACAGGGTTGGAAAGGCAACCAGTCATGGAACAAGGGCAAGCAGGCCAGAAAGCCTACTCCCGCCCCTAAGACAGCATGAAGACAGGTCCCCCTACCCGGAGACGGATTTAGTGGGGGGCAGACTTTCTCTCTTCGCCCAGGCTTGGGCAAGAGATGTGCAGGATCCCTGGACGTTAAAGATTTTATCTCAGGGATACCTTCTGGATTTCAAAACCTCTTCTCCACAAGGGAGGTTCCATCTTTCGAGGTTATCAACAAACCTAGTAAAGAGAGAGGCATTTCTACAATGTGTACAAGACCTCTTAATCATGGGAGTTATCCACTCAGTTCCGCGATCGGAACAGGGACAAGGATTTTACTCAAATCTATTTGTGGTTCCCAAAAAGGAGGGAACCTTCAGACCAATCTTGGATTTAAAGATCTTAAACAAATTCCTAAGGGTACCATCGTTCAAGATGGAAACCATTCGAACCATCCTACCCATGATCCAAGAGGGTCAATATATGACCACATTGGACTTAAAGGATGCTTACCTTCATATACCGATTCACAAAGATCATTATCGGTACCTAAGGTTTGCCTTTCTAGACAGGCATTACCAGTTTGTGGCTCTTCCCTTCGGGTTAGCCACGGCCCCGAGAATTTTTACGAAGATTCTGGGCTCACTTCTGGCGGTACTAAGACCACGAGGCATAGCGGTGGCTCCGTACCTAGACGACATTCTGATACAAGCGTCAAGTTTTCAAAATGCAAAGTCTCATACAGAGATAGTTCTAGCATTTCTGAGGTTGCATGGGTGGAAAGTGAACGTGGAAAAGAGTTCTCTGTTAACACTCACAAGGGTTCCTTTTCTAGGGACTCTTATAGATTCTGTAGAGATGAAGATTTACCTGACGGAGTCCAGGTTATCAAAGATTCTCAATGCTTGCCGTGTCCTTCATTCCGTTCCAAGCCCATCAGTAGCTCAGTGCATGGAGGTAATCGGCTTAATGGTCGCGGCAATGGACATAGTGCCATTTGCGCGCCTGCATCTCAGACCGCTGCAACTATGCATGCTCAGTCAATGGAACGGGGATTACTCAGATCTGTCCCCTTTGCTAAATCTGGACCAGGAGACCAGAGATTCTCTTTTCTGGTGGTTGTCACCGGTTCATCTGTCCAAAGGAATGACCTTTCGCAGACCAGATTGGACGATTGTAACAACGGATGCCAGCCTTCTAGGCTGGGGAGCAGTCTGGAATTCCCTGAAGGCTCAGGGATCGTGGACTCAGGAGGAGAAACTCCTTCCAATAAACATTCTAGAATTAAGAGCAATATTCAATGCTCTTCTAGCTTGGCCTCAGTTAGCAAAACTGAGGTTCATCAGATTTCAGTCGGACAATATCACGACTGTGGCTTACATCAATCATCAAGGGGGAACCAGGAGTTCCCTAGCGATGTTGGAAGTCTCGAAGATAATTCACTGGGCAGAGTCTCACTCTTGCCACCTGTCAGCGATTTACATCCCGAGAACTGGGAGGCGGATTTCCTAAGTCGCCAGACTTTTCATCCGGGAGAGTGGGAACTTCACCCGGAGGTATTTGCTCAACTGATTCGTCGTTGGGGCAAACCGGATCTGGATCTCATGGCATCTCGCCAGAACGCGAAGCTTCCTTGTTACGGATCCAGGTCCAGGGACCCGGGAGCGGTGCTGGTAGATGCATTAGCAGCCCCTTGGGTTTTCAACATAGCTTATGTGTTTCCACCATTTCCGTTGCTACCTCGACTGATTGCCAGGATCAAACAGGAGAGGGCATCAGTAATTCTGATAGCGCCTGCGTGGCCGCCCAGGACCTGGTATGCAGACCTAGTGGACATGTCGTCCTGTCCACCATGGTCTCTTCCTCTGAGGCAGGACCTTCTAATTCAGGGTCCTTTCAACCATCCAAACCTAATTTCTCTGAGGCTGACTGCCTGGAGATTGAACGCTTGATCCTATCAAGGCGTGGGTTTTCGGATTCGGTTATTGATACATTAATACAGGCTCGGAAACCTGTGACCAGAAAAATTTACCATAAAATATGGCGTAAATATTTATATTGGTGTGAATCCAAGAGTTACTCATGGAGTAAGGTTAGGATTCCTAGGATATTGGCTTTTCTACAAGAGGGTTTAGAAAAGGGTTTATCCGCTAGTTCGCTAAAGGGACAGATTTCAGCTCTGTCTATTCTTTTACACAAACGTCTGGCAGAGAATCCAGACGTCCAGGCCTTTTGTCAGGCTTTGGCTAGAATTAAGCCTGTGTTTAAAGCTGTTGCTCCTCCGTGGAGCTTAAACTTGGTTCTTAAAGTTCTTCAGGGTGTTCCGTTTGAACCCCTTCATTCCATTGATATTAAGCTTTTATCTTGGAAAGTTTTGTTTTTGATGGCTATTTCCTCGGCTCGAAGAGTCTCTGAGTTATCTGCCTTACATTGTGATTCTCCTTATCTGATCTTTCATTCAGACAAGGTAGTCCTGCGTACTAAACCTGGGTTTTTGCCTAAGGTTGTTTCTAACAGGAATATCAATCAAGAGATTGTTGTTCCATCATTATGACCTAATCCTTCTTCAAAGAAGGAACGTCTTTTGCATAATCTAGACGTGGTCCGTGCTCTGAAGTTCTACTTACAGGCAACTAAGGATTTTAGACAAACTTCTTCTCTGTTTGTCGTTTACTCTGGACAGAGGAGGGGTCAAAAGGCTTCGGCTACCTCTCTCTCTTTTTGGCTTCGTAGCATAATACGTTTAGCCTATGAGACTGCTGGACAGCAGCCTCCTGAAAGAATTACAGCTCATTCCACTAGAGCTGTGGCTTCCACCTGGGCCTTTAAGAATGAGGCCTCTGTTGAACAGATTTGCAAGGCTGCAACTTGGTCTTCACTGCATACTTTTTCCAAATTTTACAAATTTGACACTTTCGCTTCTTCGGAGGCTGGTTTTGGGAGAAAGGTTCTACAGGCAGTGGTTCCTTCTGTTTAATGTTCCTGCCTTGTCCCTCCCATCATCCGTGTACTTAGCTTTGGTATGGGTATCCCATAAGTAATGGATGTCCCGTGGACTGAACACACTTAACAAGAGAAAACATAATTTATGCTTACCTGATAAATTTATTTCTCTTGTAGTGTGTTCAGTCCACGGCCCGCCCTGTCTTTTTAAGGCAGGTTAAAAATTTTAAAATTATAACTCCAGTCACCACTGCACCTTATAGTTTCTCCTTTCTCGTCTTGTTTCGGTCGAATGACTGGATATGACATGTGAGGGGAGGAGCTATATAGCAGCTCTGCTTGGGTGATCCTCTTGCAACTTCCTGTTGGGAAGGAGAATATATCCCATAAGTAATGGATGACCCGTGGACTGAACACACTACAAGAGAAATAAATTTATCAGGTAAGCATAAATTATGTTTTTTTACGAGTTTCCAATTTACTTCTGTTATCTGATTTGGTTCATTCCTTTGTTTAAGTGCAAACCTAGGAAGGTTCAGGAGCAGCAATGCACTACAGGGAGCAATCTGCTGACTGGTGGCTGCACATACGTTCCTCCTTGTCATTGGCTCACCCAATGTGTTCAGCTAGCTCCCAGTAGTGCATTCTGAATCCTTCAACAAAGGATACTTGATAATAGAAGTAAACTGGAAAGTTGTTTAAAATTGTATGTTCTGTTTTTCATGTTCCTTTAATACAAAAACGTGTTTTATAGGAAGAGCAGAAAGAATTGGATGAAATAACTGCAAAGAGACAAAAGAGAGGCAAACAAGAGGAAGATAAACCTGCAGAAGAGAAAACTATATTACATGGTATGTATTATATCCAGGTGGTTTATGCTTAAAGCAGTATTTCCAAATGGCTTTGTATTATCAAATGCTCATATACCCTTTATAAAATATGCATATGTCTCAGCACAGAAACTTCTGAAAGCTGACATCCGGCAGTTCTATGCTCGACATAATGTTATAGCAACAAAATACACATTTCTCCAACATTGGTGTGTCCGGTCCACGGCGTCATCCTTACTTGTGGGAAATATCTCTTCCCCAACAGGAAATGGCAAAGAGCCCAGCAAAACCTGTCCATATAGTCCCTCCTAGGCTCCGCCCACCCCAGTCATTCTCTTTGCCGTTGCACAGGCAACATCTCCACGGAGATGGTTAAGAGTATGTGGTGTTTAGTTGTAGTTTTTTATTCTACTATCAAGAGTTTGTTATTTTAAAATAGTGCTGGTATGTACTATTTACTCTGAAACAGAAAAAGATGAAGAGTTCTGTTTGTGAGAGGACTACCGTGGATCTAAAGGATGCGTATCTACATATT
Organism: Bombina bombina; assembly: GCF_027579735.1. Taxonomy (NCBI): domain Eukaryota; kingdom Metazoa; phylum Chordata; class Amphibia; order Anura; family Bombinatoridae; genus Bombina; species Bombina bombina. The sequence goes on from NC_069502.1 coordinate 688,267,900, forward strand.
CCTATCCACCAAGATCATCATCAGTTCCTAAGGTTCGCCTTTCTGGACAAACATTACCAGTTTGTGGCCCTCCCATTCGGGTTAGCCACTGCTCCAAGGATTTTCACAAAGGTACTCGGGTCCCTTCTAGCGGTTCTAAGACCAAGGGGCATTGCAGTAGTACCTTACTTGGACGACATTCTAATACAAGCGTTGTCTCTTTCAAAGGCAAAGGCTCACACAGACATCGTTCTGGCCTTTCTCAGATCTCACGGTTGGAAGGTGAACATAGAAAAAAGTTCCCTGTCTCCGTCGACAAGAGTTCCTTTCTTGGGAACAATAATAGATTCTTTAGAAATGAGGATTTTCCTGACAGAAGTCAGAAAGTCAAAACTTCTAAACGCTTGTCAAGTTCTTCCTTCTATTCCACGTCCTTCCGTAGCTCAGTGCATGGAAGTGGTAGGATTGATGGTTGCAGCAATGGACATAGTTTCTTTTGCGAGAATTCATCTAAGACCATTACAACTGTGCATGTTGAAACAGTGGAATGGGGACTATACAGACTTGTCTCCAGTGATTCAAGTAGATCAGAAGACCAGAGACTCACTCCGTTGGTGGCTAACCCTGGACCACCTGTCCCAGGGAATGAGCTTCCACAGACCAGAGTGGGTCATCGTCACGACCGACACCAGTCTAGTGGGCTGGGGCGCGGTCTGGGAATCCCTGAAAGCTCAGGGTCTATGGTCTCGGGAAGAGTCTCTTCTCCTGATAAACATTCTGGAACTGAGAGCGATATTCAATGCTCTCAGGGCTTGGCCTCAACTAGCAAAGGCCAGATTCATAAGATTCCAATCAGACAACATGACGACTGTTGCTTATATCAATCATCAGGGGGGAACAAGGAGTTCCCTGGCGATGAGAGAAGTGACCAAAATAATAAAATGGGAGGAGGATCACTCCTGCCACCTATCTGCGATCCACATCCCAGGAGTGGAAAACTGGGAGGCGGATTATCTGAGTCATCAGACATTCCATCCGGGGGAGTGGGAACTCCACCCGGAGATCTTTGCCCAGTTAACTCAATTATGGGGCATTCCAGACATGGATCTGATGGCGTCTCGTCTGAACTTCAAGGTTCCTTGCTACCGGTCCAGATCCAGGGATCCCAAGGCTACTCTAGTGGATGCACTAGTAGCGCCTTGGACCTTCAACCTAGCTTATGTGTTTCCACCGTTTCCTCTCATTCCCAGGCTGGTAGCCAGGATCAAGCAGGAGAGGGCCTCAGTGATCTTGATAGCTCCTGCGTGGCCACGCAGGACTTGGTATGCAGACCTGGTGAATATGTCATCGGTTCCACCATGGAAGCTACCTTTGAGACAGGATCTTCTTGTACAGGGTCCATTCGAACATCCAAATCTAGTCTCCCTCCAGCTGACGGCTTGGAAATTGAACGCTTGATTCTATCAAAGCGTGGGTTTTCAGATTCCGTGATAGA
>NC_069502.1:688276873-688286873 GCF_027579735.1 Bombina bombina
CTGCTGCTGCTAACAAAACAGCATGAAGGAGTAGCCCCCGATCCGGGACCGGATCTAGTAGGGGGCAGACTCTCTCTCTTTGCTCAGGCTTGGGCAAGAGATGTTCAGGATCCCTGGGCGCTAGAAATAGTTTCTCAGGGTTATTTTCTGGAATTCAGGGAACTACCCCCAAAGGGAAGGTTCCACATGTCTCACTTATCCTTAAACTAAATAAAGAGACAGGCGTTCTTACATTGTGTAAAAGACCTGTTAAAGATGGGAGTGATACACCCAGTTCCAATAAAGGAACAAGGAATGGGATTTTATTCCAATCTGTTCGTAGTTCCCAAAAAAGAGGGAACTTTCAGACCAATTTTGGATTTGAAGATCCTAAACAAATTTCTCAGGGTACCATCGTTCAAGATGGAAACCATTCAAACGATTCTACCCACTATCCAGGAAGGTCAATTTATGACTACCGTGGATCTAAAGGATGCGTACCTACATATTCCTATCCACAAAGAACATCATCAGTTCCTAAGGTTCGCCTTTCTGGACAAACATTACCAGTTTGTGGCCCTCCCATTCGGGTTAGCCACTGCTCCAAGAATTTTCACAAAGGTACTAGGGTCCCTTCTAGCGGTTCTAAGACCGAGGGGCATTGCAGTAGTACCTTACTTGGACGACATTCTGATACAAGCGTCGTCCCTGTCAAAAGCAAAGGCTCATACAGACATCGTTCTGGCCTTTCTCAGATCACACGGATGGAAGGTGAACATAGAAAAAAGTTCTCTGTCTCCGTCAACAAGAGTTCCCTTCTTGGGAATGATAATAGATTCCTTAGAAATTAGGATTTTTCTGACAGAGGTCAGAAAGTCAAAACCTCTAAGCACTTGTCAAGTTCTTCATTCTGTTCCACGTCCTTCCATAGCGCAGTGCATGGAAGTAGTAGGGTTGATGGTTGCAGCAATGGACATAGTTCCTTTTGCACGAATTCATCTAAGACCATTACAACTGTGCATGCTCAAACAGTGGAATGGGGACTATACAGACTTGTCTCCAATGATTCAAGTAGATCAGAAGACCAGAGATTCACTCCGTTGGTGGCTGACCCTGGACCATCCCAGGGAATGAGCTTCCGCAGACCAGAGTGGGTCATTGTCACGACCGACGCCAGTCTAGTGGGCTGGGGCGCGGTCTGGGAATCCCTGAAAGCTCAGGGACTATGGTCTCGGGAAGAGTCTCTTCTCCCGATAAACATTCTGGAACTAAGAGCGATCTTCAATGCTCTCAGGGCTTGGCCTCAGCTAGCAAAGGCCAGATTCATAAGATTCCAATCAGACAACATGACGACCGTTGCGTATATCAATCATCAGGGGGGAACAAGGAGTTCCCTGGCGATGAAAGAAGTGACCAAAATAATTCAATGGGCTGAGGATCACTCCTGCCACCTATCTGCGATCCACATCCCAGGTTTGAAAAAATGGGAAGCGGATTATGAGTCGTCAGACATTCCATCCGGGGGAGTGGGAACTCCACCCGGAGATCTTTGCCCAATTAACTCAATTATGGGGCATTCCAGACATGGATCTGATGGCGTCTCGTCAGAACTTCAAGGTTCCTTGCTACGGGTCCAGATCCAGGGATCCCAAGGCGACTCTAGTAGATGCACTAGTAGCACCTTGGACCTGCAACCTAGCTTATGTATTTCCACCGTTCCCTCTCATTCCCAGGCTGGTAGCCAGGATCAAACAGGAGAGGGCCTTGGTGATCTTGATAGCTCCTGCGTGGCCACGCAGGACTTGGTATGCAGACCTGGTGAATATGTCATCGGTTCCACCATGGAAGCTACCTTTGAGACAGGACCTTCTTGTTCAGGGTCCATTCGAACATCCAAATCTGGTCTCCCTCCAGCTGACGGCTTGGAGATTGAACGCTTGATTCTATCGAAGCGTGGGTTTTCAGATTCTGTGATAGATACTCTGGTTCAGGCCAGAAAACCGGTACTAGAAAGATTTACCATAAAATATGGAAAAGATATATCTGTTGGTGTGAATCCAAAGGATTCCCATGGAATAAGATAAAAATTCCTAAGATTCTCTCCTTTCTACAAGAAGGTTTGGAGAAAGGATTATCTGCAAGTTCTCTAAAGGGACAGATCTCTGCTTTATCTGTCTTACTACACAAAAGACTGGCAACTGTGCCAGATGTTCAAGCATTTGTTCAGGCTCTGGTTAGGATCAAGCCTGTTTACAGACCTTTGACTCCTCCCTGGAGTCTAAATCTAGTTCTTTCAGTTCTTCAAGGGGTTCCGTTTGAACCTTTACATTCCATAGATATTAAGTTACTATCTTGGAAAGTTTTGTTTTTGGTTGCTATTTCTTCTGCTAGAAGAGTTTCAGAGTTATCTGCTCTGCAGTGTACTCCGCCCTATCTGGTGTTCCATGCAGATAAGGTGGTTTTGCGTACTAAGCCTGGTTTTCTTCCAAAGGTTGTTTCTAACAAGAATATTAACCAGGAGATAGTTGTACCTTCTTTATGTCCGAATCCAGTTTCAAAGAAGGAACGTTTGTTACACAATTTGGACGTAGTCCGTGCTCTAAAATTCTATTTAGAGGCTACAAAAGATTTCAGACAAACATCTTCTTTGTTTGTTGTCTATTCTGGTAAAAGGAGAGGTCAAAAAGCGACTTCTACCTCTCTTTCCTTTTGGCTTAAAAGCATCATCCGATTGGCTTATGAGACTGCCGGACGGCAGCCTCCTGAAAGAATCACAGCTCACTCCACTAGGGCTGTGGCTTCCACATGGGCCTTCAAGAACGAGGCTTCTGTTGACCAGATATGTAAGGCAGCGACTTGGTCTTCACTGCACACTTTTGCCAAATTTTACAAATTTGATACTTTTGCTTCTTCGGAGGCTATTTTTGGGAGAAAGGTTTTGCAAGCCGTGGTGCCTTCCGTTTAGGTAACCTGATTTGCTCCCTCCCTTCATCCGTGTCCTAAAGCTTTGGTATTGGTTCCCACAAGTAAGGATGATGCCGTGGACCGGACACACCAATGTTGGAGAAAACAGAATTTATGCTTACCTGATAAATTACTTTCTCCAACGGTGTGTCCGGTCCACGGCCCGCCCTGGTTTTTTAATCAGGTCTGATGAATTATTTTCTCTAACTACAGTCACCACGGTACCATATGGTTTCTCCTATATATTTTCTCCTGTCCGTCGGTCGAATGACTGGGGTGGGCGGAGCCTAGGAGGGACTATATGGCCAGCTTTGCTGGGACTCTTTGCCCATTTCCTGTTGGGGAAGAGATATTCAAACAAGTAAGGATGACGCTGTGGACCGGACACTCCGTTGGAGATATATATATATATATATATATGCACCGAAATGGAAATTCTGGAAACCGAAACTGATACCGTAAATGTATTTTTCAAATTAATTTTTTTTAGTTTTTTTTTTTGCATAATTTGAGCCAATAAAAAAATCCCACACTTTTATTGAAAGTAACACACTAAAATTGGACAAAAATAGCTTAAAACAATAATATGCTACACAATAATTTTACCAAGAAAAAAAAAAAAACAGGCAAACAATGCCATTTTCGGCCAAAATGTTTCTGCGACCAAAATTTTGGTGCATCCCTACTTAAAACAATTATAAATATCAATATACTGTATTATTCTTCATTTAGATCTATGTAACAGAATCATATTTAACAGGTTTTTTTTTACTAATTATCCAAATAAATTATAGTCCTAGAAAACTCATTATATGCAGAACAGAAAGTCAAGTAATAAACAGCAGCTCTAGGCTAGCATCAAATTTGAAACATGCTACACAATAATTTTACCGAAAATAACAGGCTAAAAAACCGAAAACCGAAATAGCAAAAAATGCCATTTTCGGCCGAAACTTTCTGCGGCCGAAATTTCGGTGCATCCCTAATATAAATATAAATATAAATATATATATATATATATATATATATATATATATATATATATATATATATATATATATATATATATATATATATATATATATATATACATACATACATACATACATACATACATACATACATACATACATACATACATACATACATACATACATACATACATACATACATACACACATACACACATACATACATACATACATACATACACACATACACACATACATACATATTCTTGCGGGCAAGTAAAATTTTTAAGTTACCAACCCCGAACGGCGACCTGACATTTTAAGTGGGATATAAGAAGCAATAAAAAAATGTCAAATTGCCTTCCACATATGCGCACACACGGGAATGGAGGGAAGAAAGGGGAGGTTCTTTCTGTTAAATGCATTCAAAGACCTCCCCTTATCTCCATGGCTCTTGGTCTCTTCCTTGTCAGTTGCTACTTCCCGTGCAGACAACCTTAGGGGTGGGAAGACATCCTGCTAGAGCGGTGAGTGTTTTTTCTCTGTGTGTGTATGAATGAAGTATGGGTTAAAGTGACTATATAGTTATGGTAGGCAGCTTGCTCATGTACATTATGCTGCAGTACTTCAGCACAATGTACACGAGCAAGCTGCCTACCATAACAATATAGAGCAGTGCACAATTTTCCTGGACGCTACTGATGCTCAAAAAACTGACTTTACCAATTAGTAGAGAACATACCATCTCCATGCACCCAGTCAAATCTGCTAGCACGGCACTGACAGTCGCGCTAGTAGTTGAAAGGCAGCCGGGCAGAAAGGGGAAAAAAATATTTTTATGTCACTGTCCAGCTAAATGCAGTACCACTCAAAGCACTATAGGTTGAAGGGTGGCAGATTTAAATATACTTAGTCCATCGTAACCCCTCATATGCTGAAGTAAATAAAAAATAAATTTAAAAAAAAGCACAATTATCTTTTTTTCCCCTTAGGGGAAAATAAGTCAAGACTGTACATACAGTTTTTCAAAGATAGTATCCCTGTTTTCTTTCATGTAATTAGCAAGAGTCCATGAGCTAGTGACGTATGGGATATACATTCCTACCAGGAGGGGCAAAGTTTCCCAAACCTCAAAATGCCTATAAATACACCCCTCACCACACCCACAAATCAGTTTTACAAACTTTGCCTCCTATGGAGGTGGTGAAGTAAGTTTGTGCTAGATTCTACTTTGATATGCGCTCCGCAACAGGTTGGAGCCCGGTTTTCCTCTCAGCGTGCAGTGAATGTCAGAGGGATGTGAGGAGAGTATTGCCTATTTGAATGCAATGATCTGCTTCTACGGGGTCTATTTCATAGGTTCTCTGTTATCGGTTGTAGAGATTCATCTCTTACCTCCCTTTTCAGATCGACGATATACTCATATATATACCATTACCTCTGCTGATTTTCGTTTCAGTACTGGTTTGGCTTTCTACAACATGTAGACGAGTGTCCTGGGGTAAGTAAGTCTTCTTTTCTGTGACACTCTAAGCTATGGTTGGGCGCTTTTTTTTTAAAGTTCTAAATATATGTATTCAAACATTTATTTGCCTTGACTCAGGATGTTCAACATTCCTTATTTTCAGACAGTCAGTTTCATATTTGGGATAATGCATTTGAATCAATCATTTTTTCTTACCTTAAAAAATTTGACTTTTTCCCTGTGGGCTGTTAGGCTCGCGGGGGCTGAAAATGCTTCATTTTATTGCGTCATTCTTGGCGCAGACTTTTTTGGCGCAAAAAATCTTTTCTGTTTCCGTCATACGTGTCGCCGGAAGTTGCGTCATTTTTTGACGTTCTTTTGCACCAAAAATGTCGGCGTTACGGATGTGGCGTCATTTTTGGCGCCAAAAGCATTTAGGCACCAAATAATGTGGGCGTCTTATTTGGCGCTAAAAAAATATGGGCGTCGCTTTTGTCTCCACATTATTTAAGTCTCATTTTTCATTGCTTCTGGTTGTTAGAAGCTTGTTCTTTGGCATTTTTTCCCATTCCTGAAACTGTCATTTAAGGAATTTGATCAATTTTGCTTTATATGTTGTTTTTTCTCTTACATATTGCAAGATGTCTCATGTTGCATCTGAGTCAGAAGATACTTCAGGAAAATCGCTGCCTGGTGCTGGAACTACCAAAGCTAAGTGTATTTGCTGTAAACTTTTGGTAGCTGTTCCTCCAGCTGTTGTTTGTATTAAATGTCATGACAAACTTGTCATGACTTAAACTTGTATTTAGTAAAATACCATTACCTGTTGCAGTTCCATCAACATCTAATGTTCGGAGTGTTCCTGATAACATAAGAGATTTTGTTTCTGAATCTATTAAGAAGGCTATGTCTGTTATTCCTCCTTCTAGTAAACATAAAAAGTCTTTTAAAACTTCTCTTTATCCAGATGAATTTTTAAATGAACATCATCATTCTGATTCTAATGATTCTTCTGGTTCAGAGGATTCTGTTTCAGAGGTTGATGCTGATAAATCTTCATATTTATTTAAAATGGAATTTATTCGTTCTTTACTTAAAGAAGTCCTAATTGCATTAGAAATTGAGGATTCTGGTCCTCTTGATACTAAATCTAAACGTTTAGACAAGGTCTTTAAATCTCCTGTAGTTATTCCAGAAGTTTTTCCTGTTCCTGGTGCTATTTCTGAAGTAATTTCCAGGGAATGGAATAATTTGGGTAATTCATTTACTCCTTCTAAACGTTTTAAGCAATTATATCCTGTGCCGTCTGACAGATTAGAGTTTTGGGGCAAAATCCCTAAAGTTGATGGGGCTATCTCTACCCTTGCTAAACGTACTACTATTCCTACGGCAAATGGTACTTCCTTTAAGGATCCTTTAGATAGGAAAATTGAATCCTTTCTAAGAAAAGCTTATTTGTGTTCAGGTAATCTTCTTAGACCTGCTATATCTTTGGCGGATGTTGCTGCAGCTTCAACTTTTTGGTTGGAAACTTTAGCGCAACAAGTAACAGATCATGATTCTCATAACATTATTATTCTTCTTCAGCATGCTAATAATTTTATCTGTGATGCCATTTTTGATATTATCAGAGTTGATGTCAGGTTTATGTCTCTAGCTATTTTAGCTAGAAGAGCTTTATGGCTTAAAACTTGGAATGCTGATATGTCTTCTAAACAGACTCTACTTTCCCTTTCTTTCCAGGGTAATAAATTATTTGGTTCTCAGTTGGATTCTATTATCTCAACTGTTACTGGTGGGAAAGGAACTTTTTTACCACAGGATAAAAAATCTAAGGGTAAAAACAGGGCTAATAATCGTTTTCGTTCCTTTCGTTTCAACAAAGAACAAAAGCCTGATCCTTCATCCTCAGGAGCAGTTTCAGTTTGGAAACCATCTCCAGTCTGGAATAAATCCAAGCCTTCTAGAAAAGCAAAGCCAGCTTCTAAGTCCACATGAAGGTGCGGCCCTCATTCCAGCTCAGCTGGTAGGGGGCAGATTACGTTTTTTCAAAGAAATTTGGATCAATTCTGTTCACAATCTTTGGATTCAGAACATTATTTCAGAAGGGTACAGAATTGGTTTCAAGATAAGACCTCCTGCAAAGAGATTTTTTCTTTCCCGTGTCCCAGTAAACCCAGCGAAAGCTCAAGCATTTCTGAAATGTGTTTCAGATCTAGAGTTGGCTGGAGTAATTATGCCAGTTCCAGTTCTGGAACAGGGGCTGGGGTTTTATTCGAATCTATTCATTGTACCAAAGAAGGAGAATTCCTTCAGACCAGTTCTGGATCTAAAAATATTGAATAGTTATGTAAGGATACCAACTTTCAAAATGGTAACTGTAAGGACTATCCTGCCTTTTGTTTCAGCAAGGGCATTATATGTCTACAATAGATTTACAGGATGCATATCTGCATATTCCGATTCATCCAGCTCACTATCAGTTTCTGAGATTCTCTTTCCTAGACAAGCATTACCAGTTTGTGGCTCTGCCGTTTGGCCTAGCAACAGCTCCAAGAATTTTTACAAAGGTTCTCGGTGCCCTTCTATCTGTAATCAGAGAACAGGGTATTGTGGTATTTCCTTATTTGGACGATATCTTGGTACTTGCTCAGTCTTCACATTTAGCAGAATTTCATACGAATCGACTTTTGTTGTTTCTTCAAAATCATGGTTGGAGGATCAATTCACTAAAAAATTCATTGATTCCTCAGACAAGGGTAACCTTTTTGGGTTTCCAGATAGATTCAGTGTCCATGACTCTGTCTTTGACAGACAAGAGACGTCTAAAATTTATTTCAGCTTGTCGAAACCTTCAGTCACAATCATTCCCTTCAGTAGCCTTATGCATGGAAATTCTAGGTCTTATGACTGCTGCATCGGACGCGATCCCCTTTGCTCGTTTTCACATGCGACCTCTTCAGCTCTGTATGCTGAACCAATGGTGCAGGGATTACACAAAGATATCTCAATTAATATCTTTAAAACCGATTTGTACGACACTCTCTGACGTGGTGGACAGATCACCATCGTTTAATTCAGGGGGCTTCTTTTGTTCTTCCGACCTGGACTGTAATTTCAACAGATGCAAGTCTTACAGGTTGGGGAGCTGTGTGGGGGTCTCTGACAGCACAAGGGGTTTGGGAATCTCAGGAGGTGAGATTACCGATCAATATTTTGGAACTCCGTGCAATTTTCAGAGCTCTTCAGTCTTGGCCTCTTCTGAAGAGAGAATCGTTCATTTGTTTTCAGACAGACAATGTCACAACTGTGGCATACATCAATCATCAAGGAGGGACTCACAGTCCTCTGGCTATTAAAGAAGTATCTCGAATTCTGGTTTGGGCGGAATCCAGCTCCTGTCTAATCTCTGCGGTTCATATTCCAGGAATGGACAATTGGGAAGCGGATTATCTCAGTCGCCAAACGTTGCATCCGGGCGAATGGTCTCTTCACCCAGAGGTATTTCTTCAGATTGTTCAAATGTGGGAGCTTCCAGAAATAGATCTGATGGCTTCTCATCTAAACAAGAAACTTCCCAGGTATCTGTCCAGATCCCGGGATCCTCAGGCGGAGGCAGTGGATGCATTATCACTTCACTTCATCCTGCCTATATCTTTCCGCCTCTAGTTCTTCTTCCAAGAGTAATCTCCAAGATTCTGAAGGAATGCTCGTTTGTTCTGCTGGTAGCTCCGGCATGGCCTCACAGGTTTTGGTATGCGGATCTTGTCCGGATGGCCTCTTGCCAACCGTGGACTCTTCCGTTAAGACCAGACCATCTGTCGCAAGGTCCTTTTTTCCATCAGGATCTCAAATCCTTAAATTTAAAGGTATGGAGATTGAACGCTTGATTCTTGGTCAAAGAGGTTTCTCTGACTCTGTGATTAATACTATGTTACAGGCTCGTAAATCTGTATCTAGAGAGATATATTATAGAGTCTGGAAGACTTATATTTCTTGGTGTCTTTCTCATCATTTTTCCTGGCATTCTTTTAGAATTCCGAGAATTTTACAGTTTCTTCAGGATGGTTTAGATAAAGGTTTGTCCGCAAGTTCCTTGAAAGGTCAAATCTCTGCTCTTTCTGTTCTTTTTCACAGAAAGATTGCTAATCTTCCTGATATTCATTGTTTTGTACAAGCCTTGGTTCGTATAAAACCTGTCATTAAGTCAATTTCTCCTCCTTGGAGTTTGAATTTGGTTCTGGGGGCTCTTCAAGCTCCTCTGTTTGAACCTATGCATTCATTGGACATTAAATTACTTTCTTGGAAAGTTTTGTTCCTTTTGGCCATCTCTTCTGCCAGAAGAGTCTCTGAATTGTCTGCTCTTTCTTGTGAGTCTCCTTTTCTGATTTTTCATCAGGATAAGGCGGTGTTGCGAACTTCTTTTGAATTTTTACCTAAGGTTGTGAATTCCAACAACATTAGTAGAGAAATTGTAGTTCCTTCATTATGCCCTAATCCTAACAATTCTAAGGAGAAATCATTGCATTCTTTGGATGTTGTTAGAGCTTTGAAATATTATGTTGAAGCTACTAAGACTTTCCGAAAGACTTCTAGTCTATTTGTCATCTTTTCCGGTTCT
>NC_069502.1:688669373-688671873 GCF_027579735.1 Bombina bombina
GTAAATCGTAAAGAGTGGATCGGGTAGGCGGGCCCAACCAGCGGTGTACTGTCATAGCAAGACTCCACCTCCGAACCTGTTAGGAGAAACCAAAATGAATAAATCATGTGATCACTATGTGCTAATATATTGTGCTAGTAATACTCATACAGACACAGAGACCTGCTAAGGGAACCTCCTGACCTTACTTGTAAATCTATATATCACTCTATATAGGGGAAAAGGGAATAGGGATGGTACTGCCCAAAGTAATGTAACCCATGGTATGGGTATGGAATCTAAAGGGAGACGAATATTTAGACCCTAGAGTCAAGCTAAGGGGAAGATGGAACATCATCTAGAAAAGGGAAATTATCCTCAAATAAAGGGAAAAGAGAGGGAATCCTGTATAACAGACACAAGGGTTCAACAATCTTGACCATAAATGGCCTATAAAGGAAATAATGACTGTTAGCAATTAGGTCAAGGTATATAGGAAATGGAAACCTTAAGGTTCCTCTAACTAGACCAATAGGGTGGCTCTCATATAGATATGGAAAATCATGGACTCTCATTGTCAGGGCCAGGGAACTCAAAGATCATAAGAAGCAATGCCAATCTATCACTGTATTCAGTCCATGTGGTTGTACAGTGTTCAGACGAAGGATCCATCTTGCTTCTATTTGCAGGAGTCTCTTGTTCCTATCACCCCCCACGTTTCAGAGGAGGGACATGGTCTATCAGGGCAAATATTAGGTCATTAACTGTATGGCCGGCCTCGAGAAAGTGCCTAGCCACAGGCTGGTCACTCTTCTTAATTTTTATAGCGTTCCCGATGGCTGATCTATGGTTGGCAAACCTTATTCTGGCATCATCAGATATTTTGCCTACATAAAATCTCCCACAGCTACAGTTCAACAAATATACTACATAAGTGGTAGTGCAGGTAATAAAGTGTCAAATCTTGAATCTCTTTGTAGTATGAGGCTGGCCAAAGGTGGAACCAGGTACCATTGCACTGCACGTCGTGCACCCTGCACATCTAAAGCAACCATTTTTCTTCTTAAGTTGCAACCAATTAGGTTTGTTGTAACAACCTCTCTGAAGATGAGAAACAAGCCATCACATCCTTGTCCTCTGACCCTGACATTGTCATTAGGGCAGCTGACAAGGGAGGAGCGGTAGTAGTCCTTGATTATTCCTATTATCGAGAGGAGATCCTTCAACAGCTGAGTGATTCAACCATCTATCATTGAAGCATGATCCCACAGGAGAATTTAGGAGTATCATTGATGAAGCAGTAACCATTGGATACACATCTGGATGGATTGATGAGAACAATTCTAAATACTTAAAGTATGGATCCATCATCTGAACACTGTACAACCACATGGACTGAATACAGTGATAGACTGGCATTGCTTCTTATGATCTTTGAGTTCCCTGGCCCTGACAATGAGAGTCCATGATTTTCCATAACTATATGAGAGCCCCCCTATTGGTCTAGTTAGAGGAACCTTAAGGTTTCCATTTCCTATACACCTTGACCTAATAGCTAACAGTCATTATTTCCTTTATAGGCCATTTATGGTAAAGATTGTTGAACCCTTGTGTCTGTTATACATGGTTCCCTCTCTTTTCCTTTTATTTAAGGATAATTCGCTTTTATTTGAGGATAAATTCCCTTTTTCTAGATTATGTTCCATCTTCCCCTTAGCTTGATTCTAGGGTCTAAATATTCGTCTCCCTTTAGATTCCATACCCATACCATGGGTTACATTACTTTGGGCAGTACCATCACTATTCCCTGTTCCCCTATAAAGAGTGATATATAGATTTACAAGTAAAGTCAGGAGGTTCCCTTAGCAGGTCTCTGTGTTTGTATGAGTATTACTAGCGCAATATATTAGCACATAGTGATCACATGATTTATTCATTTTGGTTTCTCCTATGTTTAACAGGTTCAGAGGTGGAGTCTTGCTATGACAGTACACCGCTGGTTGGGCCCGCCTACCCGATCCGCTCTTTACGATTGGGCATTTTTGTTTGTGGAGTCTACTACGGCAATCGACGGTGCGTTACCATAGCAACGCAGACGCTGGCACTCTAGTGGGTCTGGAGGTCACGTGACTCACCGCATCATTCAGGCCAATATGATGCTGATACGGCGCAGAGCGCCTTTTGCCCTGTAAGTTATCAATGCTCAGGATACGCATCCAACTACGCTCACACATAGTTTGGGCTTAAGTCAGGTACCAATTGTCCTTATAAAGCATTTGAATTTAATATCCTGTTATATAGATTGTGTAAGTGCTATATGTCAAGAGTACCCTTACTACTACGTCTAAGTCAGACAAGCTAAGTTATTTTTATGACTGCATATACTCGCTAGATTTTTACATATACCTGTAAAATCATTGGTTATTATTACATTTATTCCATTACTGACGTTCAATATTTGTGTTGTTTTGGTTAACTTTTTACATGTCACAATTATTTATTCATTTATCACTATGCTCAG
>NC_069502.1:688674373-688696873 GCF_027579735.1 Bombina bombina
CCCTTATTTCAGTTCTTTTGACAGACTTGCATTTTAGCCAACCAGAGCTGGCTCACCTGAACTCTACGTGTGTGAGCACAGTGTTATCTATATGAAACACATGAACTAACACCCTCTAGTGGTGAAAAACTGTCACAATGCCCTGAGAGAAGAGGCAGCCTTCAGGGGCTTAGAAATTAGCATATGAACCTCCTAGGTTTACCTTTCAACTAAGAATACCAAGAGAACAAAGCAAAATTGGTGATAAAAGTAAATTGGAAAATTGTTTAAAATTACATTCTCTATCTGAATCATGAAAGTTTATTTTGGACTAGATTGTCCCTTTAATTATCACATTTGCTTTGTTCCCATGTTATTCTTTATTGAAGAGGTACCTAGGTAGGTATCTGGAGCACAACATGACAGGAAATAGCGCTGCCATCTAGTGCTCTTGCAAGAGGATAACATTCTTGCAAAACTGCTGCCATATAGTGCTCCAAACATTTGCATGCTCCTGAGCTTAAAGGGACATGAAACCCAAAAAAATTATTTCAGGAGCAGCAGAGAACCTAGGTTCTAGCTGCTGATTGGTAGCTATATATATATATATATATATATATATATATATATATCTTGATTGTCATTGGCTCCCTCATGTTTTCAGTTAGAAATCAGTAGTGCATTGCTGCTCCTTCAACAAATGATTCCAAGAGAGTGAAACAAATTAGATAATATAAGTAAATTAGAATGTTGTTTAAAATTGTATTCTCTATCTGAATCATAAAAGAAAAAATTTGGGTTTCATGTCCCTATAAGTCCCTGCTTTTCAACAAAAAATACAAAGATAACAAAAAAATAATAGGAGTCAATGAGAAAGTTGTTTAAAATTGCATGCACTATCTGAATCATGAAAGAAAAAAAATGGGGCTTTGTGTCCCTTTAAGTATTTAATGTCCCTTTAAAGTTCCCTTTGCTAAATCTAATCTTGGTTAGTAAACCATTAACACAAAACAGTTGCACTAAATTACTGGTGTTGAGTGAAAGACACATACACATACCAGACACTCCAAACCAGCATACCAATCACTTTATCCATAGTTTAACTCTGTTCCCTAAGAATACAGATAGGGAGACTGTACCAAATTGTACAAGCATGTAAATATTTCAACATATAATTCCATACCTGAATTTATTGTTCCTAAAGCAACACCTAAATAGCAATGTGAATACATTAAGTTTGATCTAGTACTTCCTGTTTTCCAAATTAATGTTTACCAGACCCTAATCAATATGCAAAAAACTATGTCAAGATAAAAATCCCCACAGCCAGCTGCCCAATGTTTGGGGAATGTTAAAAATACCTTTTGCATTAAAGGATTACAAAAGTTCTCATGTCAATTTTTTAATATTTAGATCTCAAAATGCTAGATTATAAATAAATACAAACATCACTAAATATTAAAAGTTTTCCAGCTGGAAAGCATCTGACAGGTTAATTCTGTAGGTGCATCAGCACCTGTATAGTGAGGTAACACCTATATCACTAGCAAATGGTACTATTCCATTATTTGTCTATTAAACTGTGGCCCCAAGCTTTTTTGTAGCACTTACCTATCCAACATTTATTTTTGCAGGGCACAACACACCATGCACTCCACTTCTCTGCATTTATATGTAAGCTTTTTCTTAAGATTTATTTAAAATACACACTAATAGTGTGTTTCAAGTTATAGAGATAATAAAACATTCACTTGTCTTAGCAGTGAAACAATTTTCACCCATGCCCTTCTGATTCACCTTAGAAGCAGTAACCTCATCCATAAACCTTCATGCCCATTTCAGGCATTGTTAACAACAATCTATCAGCATACACTTCTGTAACACCTGGGCCATAAAAGGCATGGAGAGCAGAAAACTGTCAGCCAAAGCTCCGCATGCTGTGAATTACTTCCCTGCTTTGGTGTCACTTACCGCTTTGGGGTATCTCTTTTGAGGAGCCGAGCCGTGTCCTCCAGGGCTGCCCCCTCTGCTGCTACTCCTCCTCACATAGATCACCTGCCTCTTGCTGGGAACCTCTTCTGTCCTCCTGCTGTGCCCCTCTGTGCCAGGCTCCTTGACTGTATCCCTCACCATCAGACCAGCAGAGGGCCCCGACCTCCTCATCAGCTCAGCAGAGAAGTGGGTGCAGAGCAGCACCGCCAGGCAGAGGGCTAGGAGCCGCAGGGTGCAGACTCTCCAGCACATCCTCACCTCCCTGCCCCGCATCCCGCCTGCTGTGTACCTGAGGAGGGTTGAGAGTCACAGCATGGACGTGGTACAAACAAAGTTGGTCCCTCGATAATTAAGCCCCAGCCCTTGCGCTTAGTTAACGTATTATGCTGAAGTTCACATCACTGCAATTAAAAGTATCCATACACGCGGAACCGTAAAGCTGCGCTCCTCCAGTGCACAGTGAGGGGTTTGTGCGCTGCTCCAGCGGTGTTCTGTGCTTGTCAGAGTATGGAGCCTCCCCCCTTATGACTTCCCCCTCCCCGTGCAGTGCTCTAGCTGCTCGCGTCCCATGTAACTCTATCCCCGCACACACCGAGCCTACTGTATCCTTCACAGTCTGTGAGCTGGAGCTCTGAGACGACCAATAACAATCGTAGGGAAGAAGCACTCAGGAATTTACTTGTGAAGCTGGAAACGTTTCAAAGGTCACAACAACAGAATATGATCATTAGTTGAAGAATCTGGACAAAAGTTTATCTGAATGATAACGTATATTGTATTTACAGAGCAAAGAACACACCAATTTATAATTTGTCTGTTAAGCATTTCATTTAAAAGTAACTGGCTTTTGATTCATTATATTTAAATTATTGATATATTATCTTTACAAATAGTTTTTTGATGCAGGAAAAAACAAACTTTTCCAAATGAATTTGCAGTAAATTTATTCCTATAGTACAAAGGTAAAAGGGTCTGACTATTAAAACTCTATTCTGTATCATTTAGTGCTTCAGCAATATTACACCTTCATTCTAAATATTTGAAAGGCATCTCTTGTGTTTTTATTTGGATTAAAATAAACTAAGTGATTTAATGTCGATAAACTATATGCTGTCATTGAAAAAAAGGAAGGGATTGGTACTAGACTGTGATATTTTAGCTTTTTATAAATAAGTAAAAACATAGTATCTATGTAATATTATTATTAGTTTAACTGGACCACGACAACTTGTGTCTGTAAGTAGTTTTATACTAAATGCATGTATCTTTAAAGGACCAGTCAACACATTAGATTTGCATAATCAACAAATGCAAGATAACAAGACAATGCAATATCACTTAGTCTGAACTTCAAATGAGTAGTAGATTTTTTATAACAAATTTCAAAGTTATGTATATTTTCACTCCCCTTGTAGCATGTGATAGCAATCAGCCAATCACAAATGCATATACGTATAGTCTGTGAATTCTTGCACATGCTCAGTAGGATCTGGTAACTCAAAAATTGTAAATGTGCACATTTTTTTTAATGGAAGTAAATTGGAAAGTTGTTTAAAATTACATGCTGTATCTGAATCATGAAAATTTAATTTAACCTGAGTGTCCCTTTAAAGGGATAGGAAAGTCAAAATGTAACTTGATTCAGATAGGGCATGTCATTTTAAGACACTTAAATTAACTTTTATTTTCAAATGTGCTTCATTCTTTTGGTATCCCTTGTTGAAAAATAATACACACATATCCTACACTAATGGAAGCTATCTGCTGATTGGTGCCTGCACACCTTTTTTCTCTTATGATTGGATAACTAGATGTGTTTATATAGCTGCAAGTAGTGCAATGATGTTCCTTCAGCAAAGGATAGCAAGACAATGAAGCAGATTTGATAATAGAAGTAAAAATAAAAGTTGTTTAAAATTGTATGTTCTATCCAAATCATGAAAGAAAATGTTGGGGTTTCCTTTCCCTTTAAATGTGTATGCAGGTTAGAGCAAGAAGCAAGAACAAAAAGTAACACATAAAAAATGTAGGTCAAAATGAAATGCGCTATCCCCCATTCCAACCTATCAGAATTTATGTGTGAAACATCTTCCATTCCATTTTATTAGAGCATGATATATTTATGTTTTCTGAGAGTGATCAGGGTAAGGTCATATGGGAGGAGTTATATGGATAATACTGCCAATGACAAAGGCATGACCAGTGATAGAATAAGTAGGTGTGGTGTGGTGTAACCAGTTGCAGGGTTAATCCATGCCAGAATCTTTATTTGTTGGGAAATGAATGTTCAGACAAAAGACAAAGAAACAGGGAACATAACAAACAATCAAACCCTCCTTGAAAATGAAGATCTATACACCAGTACTATTCATGTCTAGCCCGGAGCATAATGTGTTTTTTTTTTTTTTTGCTTGTCTTACATTATAACATGACATAACAGAGCAATTATAACAAAAACATATGCAAATCTGAACTTAAAATGAATAATTATTATATCTATTTGTGAAGAGTGTGTTTGCTGGAATTTGATGACAGGTCGCAAGGGATAAGCTGATAGGTCAAAGGTAACTGTATAGGCTGTATTGGATAGATAGACAGCATGCCAGGGTCATGGCAAGTCAGGTCTAGACTTGACTAACTGTAACAGAAGATGAGGGCCGAGGCAGCACAAGCCAGTAGCAAGATGTGAAGAGATGTTAAAGACCAATGAAGGTCACACTAGAGGAGAGCAGCCAACTGGTACAGGAAGCAGGTACAACAGGCAGGTTCTGACTGACAACTAAAATAGTCAGTTTATATCAGATAGGCACTATGGGGCAGGTAAGTTCAGTACTAGATAGACAGTAACATTAAGCAGAGCAGACATGCACAAGAAAATAAATTAACGCTGAGGGAACATTAGCATTTTTTAAAGCAACTTTGGCATTTGGAAGAAGGCTACAGTGCTGATGGTTAGCTGCTATCAAACTGCATACAAAGTCAAAAGGGATATGAGGGTGCTTGCACAGTATACTTGGCTACTTCATAGTTATTCTTAAATATTATAAGAACTTTTTCTATTTTTTCCCATTTTCAGGGGGGACGGGGACGTGGCGATTTCTCATAGGAAAATAGTGATTAAAAAGGTGAAAAATAGCTATAAGGTACTGGAGATCTGGAATCTAAATACCAAGATCACCATGAGGTTAATCTCTGCACAACTGAGCATTATTTAAAGGGAAAGCCTCTCAGAAGGACAATATATGCAACTATGGTAAAGTAATTGGCTAAAATCCTAGTAAGACTCTGAAAAAGAACAGAGCTCTATGTTTTCAGAGCTGGCAAAATGGCTCTGGTTACCAAAATATTGAACAGAAAAATGACCATCTTTGCTCTTAGACTGCAAACAACTGTGTATTCATGAAACCAAAGCATTAACTTATTGCAATCAGTGGTGATTTAGTGTATTTATTAATGCAAAGAAAATTTGAGCAACTTTTTTTGAATAGGACAGTTTACAAAAGAATATACAAGAACTGGATTGCACCATTCTTGTGTTTGAGGGCCTGCAGGTTGGGATTCACATTAGATGCATTCAGCCCTGATGCGTATCAAGGGATGTCAGATCCTTGCAGAAACAGTATGCCACACTGAGGGGAATCACAATCATCTTTTTTTAATCTGTAGAAAAAAAATCATATTTGAGACCATCTTCATGCTACACTATCTAAGCCAAAAAAAGAAGGGGATATTTGAGGACTTATATAACATTTTACAAAAGGCATGAATTTATGTACTCACTAATTCTTGAATATGGTGTCATTAATCCTTTAACTGCTGAAGCATTTCCCACCCCCATGCTGAGCTGTTTTTGAGTTTTTAGATGATGCCCACATTTAAGCCCCCTCCACACATATTTATATTTATTAGATACAGCAGATTCAAATTGTACCATTACTTTATGTATGTGTCATGCCATGCGAGAAATCTACTTCAAAAGGTGTTCAGAAATATATATTTTATTAAAATTTTGATTAACAAGGTTGCAAACAATAGTGTGTGTGTGCGCTAAACGCTATAGAAGAAAGGGTTATCCTCATATAAATAAGTGCCTTTGCCATATGTCTATATATATATATATATATATATATTATTTTGTATTAGTTTTCCAAGTTACATAAATGCTAGATAAAAACAGTAAATGAAAAGCATAACTGAGAAATATGTTTTTATGTCCTCATTTCAAGCATGCATGAAATTATTTACAATACATACAGCCAGATTACGAGTTTTGCGTTATGAGTGGCTCGCTAATAACTTGCAAGTTATTTCCACCGCTCACTGCTATTACAGGTTTGCAAAAACCCGGCGTTTGTGAGCGATATGGTTGCGTTGAACTCCATATTGCACACAAATACAAGCGCTGCTTTGAGCTGCTTTGACGTGCTCGTGCACAATTTCCCCATAGACATCAATGGGGAGAGCCAGCTAAAAAAAAAAGCCTAACACCTGCAATGACGGAGCGTAAAGATCCGTAACGCAGCCCCATTGATGTCTATGGGGAAACAAAATGTATGTTTACACCTAACACCCTAACATAAACCCCAAGTCTAAACACCCCTAATCTGCTGCCCCCGACATCGCAGACACCTACATTACACTTATTAACCCCTAATCTGCTGCCCCCGACATCGCCGACAACTACATTACACTTATTAACCCCTAATCTGCCGCCCCCAATGTCGCCGTCACCTACATAAATTTATTAACCCCTAATCTGTCGCCTCCAATGGTGCCGCCGCCTACCTACACTTATTAACCCCTAATCTGCCGCCTCCAACGTCGCCGCCGCCACTATACTAAAGTTATGAACCCCTAAACCTCTGGCCTCCCACATCACTAACACTAAATAAATATATTAGCCCCTAAACCTAACCCTAAGTCTAACCCTAACGTAACCCTAACACCCATAACTTTAATATAATTAAAATAATTCTAAATAAAACTTACTATTAATAACTAAATAATTCCTATTTAAAAATAAATACTTACTTACCTGTAAAATAAACCCTAAGATAGCTACAATATAACTAATAGTTACATTGTAGCTATCTTAGGTTTTATTTTTATTTCACAGCTAAGTTTGTATTTATTTTAACTAGGTAGACTAGTTAGTAAATAGTTATTAACTATTTACTAGCTACCTAATTAAGATAAATACAAATTTACCTGTGAAATAAAACCTAACGTGCCTCACACTAACACCTAACATTACACTAAAATTAAATAAAATAAATTAAAAAAAATACATTTATCTAAATTACAAAAAATAATAAACACTAACCCAATCAGCCAATGGGATTGAGCTTGCTTTCTATTGGCTGTTCCAATCAGCCAATAGAATGAGAGCTCAATCCTATTGGCTGATTGGATCAGCCAGTAGGATTAAAGCTCAATCCTATTGGCTGATTGCATCAGCCAATATGATTTTTTACCCTTTAATTCTGATTGGCCGAGCAGCCAATCAGAATTCAAGGGACGCCATCTTGGATGACATCCTTTAAAGGGAACCTTCAGTGTATGGCTGGGACTGTATGATCAGCCAATCGGAATTCAAGGGACACCATCTTGGATGACGTCACTTAAAGGGAACCTTCAGTGTACATATGGGACCGTATGAAGAGGGTGCTCCGCGCCGGTTGTCTTGAAGATAGGCCCGCTCCGTGCTGGAAGGATGAAGATAGAACATGCCGTCTGGAGGAAGACTTCTGCCCACCTGGAGGACGACTTCTTGCCGCTTGGATGAAGACTTCTCCCGGCTTCGTTGAGGACTCCTTGCCGCTTGGATGAAGACTTCTCCCGGCTGGATGAGGATGGATGTCCGGTCTTCAAAAACTGTAAGTGGATCTTCGGGGGTTAGTGTTAGGTTTTTTTAAGGGTTTATTGGGTGGGTTTTATTTTTAGCTTAGGGTTTTGGGCAATATAAAAGAGCTAAATGCCCTTTTAAGGGCAATGCACATCCAAATGCCCTTTTCAGGGAAATGGGGAGCTTAGGTTTATTTAGATAGGATTATATTTGGGGGGTTGGTTGTGTGGGTGGTGGGTTTTACTGTTGGGGGATTGTTTGTATTTTTTTATACAGGTAAAAGAGCTGATTTATTTGGGGCAATGCCCCACAAAAGGCCCTTTTAAGGGCTATTGGCAGTTTAGTGTAAGCTAGGTTTTTTTTTATTTTGGGGAGGCTTTTTTATTTTGATAGGGCTATTAGATTAGGTGTAATTAGTTTAAATATTTGATAATTTCTTTTTTATTTTGTTTAATTTAGTGTTTATTTTTTTTGTAACTTAGTTAATTGTATTTCATTAATGTAATTTATTTAATTTTAGTGTAATGTTAGGTTTAACTGTAAGACAGGTTAGGTTTTATTTCACAGGTAAATTTGTATTTATTTTTACTAGGTAGTTAGTAAATAGTTAATAACTATTTACTAGCTAATCAACCTAGTTAAAATAAATACAAACTTAGCTGTGAAATAAAAATAAAACCTAAGATAGCTACAATGTAGCTATTAGTTATATTTTATCTAGCTAGGGTTTATTTTACAGGTAAGTTTGTATTTAGTTTTAAATAGGAATAATTTAGGTATGAATTGTAATTTTTATTTGGAATTATTTTAATTAGGTTAAAGTTAGTGGGTGTTAGGCTTAGGGTTACGTTAAGGTTAGGGTTAGACTTAGGGTTAGGTTTAGGGGTTAATAACTTTAGTATAGTGGCGGCGACATTGGGGGCAGCAGATTAAGGGTTAATAAGTGTAGTTAGGTGGCAGCGATTTTGGGGGACAGCAGATTAGGGGTTAATAACAGTAATGTAGGTTGCGGCGATGTTAGGGACAGAAGATTAGGGGTTAATAAGTGTATGTAGGTGGCGACGACATTGGGGGCAGCAGATTAGGTGTTAATAATATTTAACTAGTGTTTGCGATGCGGGAGGGCGGCGGTTTAGGAGTTAATATGTTTATTATAGTGGCGGTGATGTCCAGAGTGGCAGATTAGGAGTTAATAATTTTTAGTGTTTGCGATGCGGGAGGGCCTCGGTTTAGGGGTTAATAGGTAGTTTATGGGTGTTAGTGTACTTTTTTACACTTTAGTTATGAGTTTTATGGTACAGCTTTGTAACGTAAAACTCATAACTACTGACTTTCAGATGGCGGTACAGATTTTGTAGTTATAGGCTGTACCGCTCACTTTTTGGCCGGACAGGCAAACTCGTAAAAACCGGCGCTATGGAAGTCCCATTGAAAAAGGACTTTTTGAAAGGTACGGTAGTTACGTTGCGTTACGGCCAAAAAGTTGTGGGGTACAGCTATACCTACAAGACTCGTAATACCAGCAGTAGTGAAAAAGAGCCATAACGCTGCTTTTTCACTCATAACGCACAACTCGTAATCTAGCTGTAAATTATTTAATGTACAGTTGTTAAATGATCCACTTTCTACAGAATAGTAACGTCAAAAATACAATAATTGTATATATACACTACTAAACATTTTCAAGGGATTGTTCAAAAAAGAATTATTCAGTTATCCAGTTTCTGCAAAATAGTAACACTAAAATAAAAATATTGTAAAAAAAAAGGAAACTTTAATGCTATTGTTTTCCATAGCTTGCTCTCTCCACCTTCGATCCTCCCCCCATCACTTCACCCTATCCCCATTGCCCCTGTTCATCTCCTAATCCAAGTTCCAAAATTCCAGGCAACAATCTGAATTTCTAAAAGTATAAATAAAAATGTTCTGCATGTCTCGAGGAAGGGGAGATATAATTTATTCCCACTATTGGAGAAATCTCTAATATTCGCTTCAGTATTAATTTCTATGAATGTTGTCCAATCGGCAATAGATAATACTGCTTATTCTTACTTTACATTTTAAAGATTGTTTGGCTTTCCATTTTTTTCCAGAATCATATTCTTAATTATTACAACAATAGTATTCAACAATCGATAGACTGATTTAAATTCTCCATTATCTGTAAGAATAATAATATGTTATATATTAAGCTTAATTTCATAATTAACTAACCTGGAAAGCCAAATATCAACTTTAGACCAGGAATATCTGATTTTTGGACAACGCCATAGATCATTAAAGGGATACTAAACCCAAATTTGTTTATTTCATGATTCAGATAGAGCATGCAATTTTAAGTAACGTTCTAATGTACTATTATTACTAATTTTTCTTCGTTCTCTTGTTATCTTTATTTGAAATCGCAGGAATGTAAGGTTAGAAGCCGGTTCATTTTTGGTTCAGCATCTGGGTAAAGCATGTTGATTGGTTTGCTACATTTAGCCACCAATCAGCAAGTGCTACCCATGTCTGAACCAAAAATGGGCCAGCGCTTAAGCTTCCATTCCTGCTTTATTAAATAAAGATACTAAGAGAACGAAGAAAAAATAATAACAGGAGTAAATTAGAAAGTTACTTAAAATTGCATGCTCTATCTAAACCGAGAAAAAAACAAAATGGGTTTAGTATCCCTTTAACTATATCTGGATTAACAAAAATGCCTTTTGGACAATTAGCAAAGGTAGCACCAAGCCATCTTAATATTATGGTGTTAAATACACTCGATGTAATGTTTTTAGATGAGATTCACTCCATAGTAAAGATAATGTTGATATGTATATAACTTTGATCTGCACATAGGGTCTTCCTTTGAGCCTCAACTGAAATAAATGCACATTTTAAGCCAGGGGATCACTTTTAACAGTGCAATCACCTGGTTATTAAAGGGACATTATACACTCATTTTTTTCTTTGCATAAATGTTTTGTAGATTATCTATTTATATAGCCCATACAATTTATAGTTGTGCTTATTTTTAAATAACATTGCCCTGATTTTCAGACTCCTAACCAAGCCCCAAAGTTTTAGGAGAATACCGATGTATACCTACTCCAGCTTGCTCCTGTTTGTGTTAAGGGTCTTTTCATATGCAAAAGAAGGGGGAGGATGGAGTGTCTTATTTTCCACTTGCAGTGGGCTTTCCAGCTACCTTTTCAACAGAGCCAAACTGACAGCTTCTAAGTAAGTTTTTAAAAAGTTTTATACTGGATTTTTATATCAGTATCTGTGCATCTTATTCTTTATAGTAGTGTCTATTTAAGATAAACAAACCTAAGGTCTAATTAATTGTCTCTGTAAGTTAACTGCACATTATCATTGTTAGTATACTAATTACCTTCAGTCACTGCTTAGTTTCATTACTTTATATGAGAACTGGGACCAAGTTTACATTGACGGTGTTCTGTCAGAATAGCAAACATATCAGATCAGCGTACGGAAGTGACGTTCCGTCAGCTGTCTAATAAGAAATATGCACTGCGCATGTGTTCCTCAGCGTAGTCACATTCCAATGACTGAACCTCACAACCCATTAGATTCTTGGACAGTATTCAAACGGCAGAAAGTCACAGAACTAAACATTTTTTAAAAAAATATTTAGGAAGAAACGGCTCTGTGCAGATTTGTAACATATAGTAACAAACATTTAATTTGATTTCTTTAAAGTCAATATGACTTTTTGTCATTTATTTTTCTAAATTCACTTTATTTGTTCAGATATAAAATGTGCGTGTAATGGGCAGAAGCATTGAGACAGAATTTTACATTTGAAGAGCGCAAGACTAACAGTTCCATATTGACAGTGAAAGGGTTAGCAGGCGAGCTGTCACTTTTTAAAAACAGCTAAACACAAGGTTTTGTCAAACATGCCACAATCCAGCAAATTATTTTGGCCAAAGAACAGATAAAAGCACTGCGTTATGATAATTCAGACATTACTGGGACGGACTGGGACTTTCTGCTGCTTGAATACTATCCAAGAATCTGATGAGTTGGGACATTCAGGCATTGGAATGTAACTACGCTGAGGAGCGCATGCGCAGTGCGTATTTCTAATCAGACAGCTGACGGAACATCACTTCCGTTTGCTGATCTGATATGTTTGCTTTTCTGACAGAACACTGGTGCAAAAACTGATTAGCAAAATATTAATAAATGTTTTGTAGATGATCCATTTCTACAGTATAGCCTATACAGCTTTTTTTGTTTTTTTAAATGTATAGTTTTGCTTATTTTTAAATAACATTGCGCTGATTTTCAGACTCCTAACCAAGCCCCAAAGTTGTAGGAGAATAATGATGTATACCTACTCCAGCTTGCTCCTGTTTGTGTAAAGAGTCTTTTCATATGCAGGGGGTTGGGGGGGGGGGGTCTGCTTTTTTTGCTATAGAACCACTTTCAGTGGGCGTTCCAGCTATCCTTTTCAACAGAGCTAAACTGAGAGCTTCTAAGTAAGTTTTTAACAGTTTTATACTGGATTTTTATATCAGTATCTGTGCATATTATTCTTTATAGTAGTGTCTATTACATGCAGTTATATAAAAATTGGTGTATACTGTCCCGTTAAACCACTTTTTACAGGTGTCAAGTGTTTTTAGCTTCTGTTTTGCTGTATGATTTACAGTTGTATACATTTTTAAGGTGGGAATTTTTTAATTAATAAGTTCTTATTTTGATTTAATTTAAAGGGACATTACGTAGCAAGTACATGGAAAACATAACTATATATCAAGCACAAAATGGATATGTATTTTTTAAATATTGATGAAATAAACAAAACATTTTAGATCCCATAAAGTAATGGGCACTGTCCTGTTATAACCTCCCTTTAACAGAATGTGTTATACTTTATAAAACCCATAAATACACAAACACAAACTGGTCGCAGTCACCCCATAATAGTAGTATATTATCCAAAGGACTGCCCCATTAAATATAGCAACAGCTTGAGGCCATTTTCTTCTTTGCAACAATGAGTTATACAACCCTGAACATGCATAATATAGTTTAATTAAAGGAAAACTAAACACAATAGAATAGCATAATCAATAAATGCATAATAAATAGACAATGCAAAAGCACTTGATTTGAATTTCGCATAAGTACTAGATTTTTTCTGTCAAATTTCAAAATTAGTTTTATTTTCCTTCCTATTGCATCATGTGACAGCCATCAGCCAATCACAAAATGCATCTACATATATTCTGTAAATCTTGCAAATTGTAATTTTAACTTTATTTCTTTTTTTCATTAAAACGATATTTGCGCTCCACTGAGTAATGCCAGCGCATGTGCGTTTACATTGCTAGGAAGCATTGCGCTCATGAGAGCGCACTTCCATAGGCTCCTAAGGGCTGCAATCTTAAATATATATGTATACGCTGATATACATATATATGTATGTGTTAATAAGTGTATATACACATATAAATATATATGTATACGCTGAAATACATATATATGTATGTGTTAATAAGTGTATATACACATATAAATATATATGTATACGCTGAAATACATATATATGTATGTGTTAATAAGTGTATATACACATATAAACACATACATATATATGTATACGCTGATATACATATATATGTATGTGTTAATAAGTGTATATACACATATAAGCACATACATATATACGTATACGCTGATATACATATATATGTATGTGTTAATAAGTGTATATACACATATAAACACATACATATATATGTATACGCTGAAATACATATATATGTATGTGTTAATAAGTGTATATACACATCTAAGCACATACATATATACGTATACGCTGATATACATATATATGTATGTGTTAATAAGTGTATATACACATATAAACACATACATATATATGTATATAAGAATATACATCTATATATTTACAGGGAACACACAGTTCCCATAGACTGCAATGTAGCACTTTTCAGTGCCATTTTTTTTTCTAACACCCCACTCCCACCAACTTTACCCCCAAAATACTGCCTAGTGCAGTTATTTTATAAAAAAAAATAAAAATGCTGTTATCTTTATTTTATTTAATAAAATACACTACAAAGCATTTTGGGGGCATTTGGGGCACATTTATAAAATTAACCAGAGATCTGATCTCTGGTTAATTGTATAAGCGCTAATTGCTACCGTGAGCTGAATGGCTGGTTAATTATCACACAATAATGAAGTGCTCCACTTGCAATTGAGCCCTTAGTGTTTAAAAAGTAGTTTGTTTTGTTTTTTTAACCCAAAAATGAATATGTTGCTAATGGTTAGCATTTTATTGCAGAAAACACTGGCATTGACAGAGCTACATTGATATGATGTAGAGTTATGACTGGAATGCTTGGCATTAGATAAGGTGGATAGGAAGCTAGGAAGACATCAGTAGAAAGGACATTAGAACAAAAGAACCCCTGCCTTGTGTTCAGTGCACTGACCTTTTGAGAATGCACCCTAGACGTAATACCATTTCATGCAGTCTGGTCAGCTGTGCCAAACTGCCTGCAGCTAAGGTGGTGTTGAATTTCCCTTTGCTTTGTAAAATACCAATACAATGTATAATTATTATTTTTTTATGTCTGGAAATGTAGTTTGAGTTGTTATACAAATACTATCTGGTCATTTTTTTTGACAAATCCCATCTATGATATGCTACAAATGGTTTACCTGTGCAGAAAATGATGTGCCCTAAAGCATTAGTAGACAAGAACACCTGCAGTCTGGTTGGGTAAAGCTAGTGAGTCATTATCTATTTTACTAACACCACTCTCTTTCACAGACATAAGATTATGCCAGGGGGTCTTCTTATGGACAAATCCATTAAGCAACAGGCAGCCTCTATTATTAACAGAATCCAACCTGTAAGGAAGGACAAATTCCTTAGCATATTGGAAAAGAAAAATGTTTTAACCCCTTTTGCTGTCAACAAGGTCTAACACTGTAATGCATTGCAACTAATTGCTGCCAAAGGGATAATTGATGTGCTGTCATATTGGATGAAAAAGGGTAATTGTATGTTCTTTTATTTGCACTGTATTTGTAGTAAGGCACTCTGTATGGTGTCTGACAAGTTTAATGGCTTTATGCAATAAAAGTGCCAGTGTTATAGAAACTGATGTCAGAAACCCCCACCTGTGAATGACAACTCTGCTGTTTTCTAGTTAGTTTTTTTTTTTAATTAAATACAGCCAAGAGCTGTAACCTAATGTTGTTAAAGGGATATGAAACAGTGCTCCTTTAGTTAAAATAAAGAAATAAAATATATATACTGTATATATATATGTTAAATCAAAGTAAACATAAAAAGAAACGTATTGTGTTAAACAGCAAACAACTTACTTTTTTTTTCTTGCAAAATTAGCACTTTTTGAACTTTCCCCAGGGTCATAATACAAATACATAAAGAAAGAGAAGCAACCTGTTCGTTCCTAGCAGACTGCTTATCTTTCTGTTTGCATTTGTATTATGACCTTGAAGAAAGTCTCCCTAAGGGTGACGGGGGAAACCAGACATGGACTCCTTGCCCAATGTGCTTAGAGGGATACGGCTGCACCTCACTGACGAGGCCCACAGAAGGCTGAAACAATTGTCTGGGGTTGCCTTTTCCCATGTTCAGAGGAGAATTTCCTTGTATTTTGAGTTGAACTGAGCGTGTTAGGTGGGATCAGACTAATATACTTCAGGAAAGTTTTCCTCTGTGAAACGCACAACTGGACTAAAAGAAGCTACTCCCAGGTGTTAACCGGTTAATAGAACAAGCCACTGAGCTGGTGTTCGCTCCTGGCAGACTGTTTCACTTTCTGTTTCCATAAATTTCTGTTTTGGTTACTAGATTTTGAACAAGTTAATCAAGCTCTGTCTTAATGCTTTTTTTTTTACACAAATGAAACATACTGCTTTATATCCCTTTAAATGAGTCCTCTCTAAAACTAAAATGGGGGGGGGGGGAGGGGGCTATAGAGGAGGTCTAAGTTTGTTGGTCCTATTTATTTGTGTGCACCTATATATGTTTTTGTGTTATAACTTTGTGAGTATGCTATAGTTTTACATTAAGCTAATGCTAAACTGCACATTTTTGTATCATTACAAAAATGCTTTTTCTTCAGCATGTTTGTGATGTAAAAGGTTTGTTGGATAATACCATCTTCAATGGTTGGCTTGAACCAATGTACCTTTAGCAGCTGATTTTTGTATGTTTATATTTTAAATCCACAAAAATTGAGCATTTATGTAGAAAAAAATACTGGAACTAAACATGTAGGTAAGATGACATCTAGTGGTATGCAGTATAAACTATATGCAATGTAAAAGGAAAAAAATATTTATTTGCACTTATCCAAGTAATTAGTATATTTATTGCATAATATTATACTTATTTATAAATTATATATCAAATGACTGCTAAAAACATTTAACAAATTGGAAAAGCTTTGACAGTATTAGTATTATGTGCATTCTTAGGTAGCGTATATTCAATTAAAGGGATATGAAACCCAATTTTTTTTTCTTTCCTGATTCGGATTGAGCATGCAATTGTAAGCAACTTTCTAATTTACTTGTATTATCAATTTTTATTCGTTTTCTTGGTATCTTTATTTGAAAAAGCAGGAATTTAAGCTTAGGAGACGGACCATTTTTGGTTCAGCACCATGGGTAGCGCTTGCTGATTGGTGGCTACATTGGTGGAATCTTAAACGAAAAAATGTGGGTTTAATATCCCTTTAAAGTGACAGTAAACACTTATAATTATATAATTTTTCTGCAGTTGTGCAATAAATTAACATATGTAAATGTGAGTGTATATCTCAGCGCCTACTAAACCTTTTATGCCTGGAGTGGTGGTACCTAGCTGCCACCTAGAGGGATTTCAGTGTGAGTTGTGTATCCAGGCGCCAACAATGGAGGCTAAGGCTAAAGTTAGAACTTGAATTTTTAATCAAGACAAATCTTCTATACAATAATGATTCTATTATAAAACACTTTTGACAAATAGATAAAATTGTTAAAAAATACAGTAAAAAATGCAAGGATCCTCGCTAAAAAAACAATGATGGTTAAAAACAATAAACTGTATTATTACACTTAGTACAGGGTATAGTATTTACGATCTTGCACTATATACAGAGCAATCAGACAGGTAGCTCCAATAAACAACAATGATATGTGTGGATGTGTGTGTGGGAGCTTGCGCCCCACACTGAGTGCTGAGTTCAAGTGGTGAGAAAAGAAACAGAAAAAATGAAAAAAAGTTCAAAGTCAAAATCAATCCTGTGACCAGAAGTCAATTGTCAATCCTGTGACCAAAAAATAATAATAATGTGTCCAAAAAAAAAAATGTGTCAAACCTGTAACAAAAAATGTAACAAAAAATGTCAATCCTGTGAGGAAAGAAAAAAATGTAAAAAAATTTTTTGAAGGAAAAAATAATGTCAATCCTGTGAGGGAAAGGATGAAAACAATGTAGCGATGAAAGTTAATTCTTTTAGAATACTCCACTCCTGTGCAAAAATATCCAGCAACGTGATAAGTGATGTAAAAAACTTTATAAAGTCAAACAGTGCAATTTGGAGACTGAGCTCCAAGTAGAAAGCAAAAACAAAAACAACAGTGGGAATAACAGACAAATATTCCAATCGATAAAAACCTGTGGAGAAAGAGAATATACAATGTGTAGATAATACTTTCAATGTACCCTCCTAATGAAATAAAGCTTACCAGGTCTACGCGTTTCGGCCTTGCCTAGGCCTTTATCAAGACTAATGGTAAGCTATTTGTTTGGGCCTTATATAGGGGAATTCAAGTTGTAACCGGAAGTGTCATTTGTCAATGACTTCCGGTTTCCCATTGTTATGATATTCTGAATTTATCTGTATAATTGTTATGAATCTATTTCCTTAACAGTTTTTTGTTGTCTAATGGTATTGATGCCATAAGGGTTTTTTTAAAGTTGTTTCTTGGCATTTATTTCTTATACCCTTTACCTCCGTGTTTGCGATGACGTCACTTCCGGTGGGGGATGCGTGGCTACTTTATTGCCTTAGACGCCTGTATTAATTTTGTGTCCTTGTGATATGGTCAATTTGATTTACAATTATTGATCAATATTTATTTATAGTTTAAGGACTTTTAGTATTGGTTCCGATTTTTGATAATCCCCATTGGCTGTGACGTCATCACTAGTCGGCGCCAGTGATTGGTTTAGCTAAGCAACTTTATTGAATAGGGGGATGTATGTAAATAAATTATCACTGTTGTATCTTGATTTGTTATTCATAAAATAAAAACTTCTTATTATTTTTATTAGTCCAAATGGTATTCTGTTGTATTATTCCTTTATGCTATGTGTATCGATATCTTCGTATTAGCGATGATATGCTAAATATTTGTGTATCTAATCGTTATATATTATACTTCCTTTTTCGAAGATTTGCAATATAAAAGAGATATAGTGATTGTTAACATATTTGCAATTTATAGCGATGATAAGCGAAATCTTTATGTATCTAACATCCTTTATTAAGGGTTTGTAATATGAGAGCGCTATGGTAATTTATTAGCACATCTACAGTTTGTAAATCATTAACATATCTTTGGATTCGAGGATGTTTATGATCGTTCTAATACCCTTTAATGGACTTTGGGGAATTTGATCTACTAATTGTCCTGTATTATCGCACCGATAACTGTAGATATGGGGGATCGAGGATGGGGTGTGGTATCTTAAAGTGATGCTGACTTATCCGTTTCATTATGATTCATCCTAGGTCTAATTTTGGGGAAATTAGTCTACTAGTTGTCACAACCTTACATGTAGGTTTGGGAGAACAAGAAAAGGGGTATGGTATCTTAAAGTGATGTGGTATCTTAAAGTGATGCTGACATTTCCGTTTCTCTATCATACATTCTAGGTTGTTTTGTATTGCCATTTTCCTTTTGGACCCGAACTGTATAGGGGCTGTTCAATTGCCCTTTCTTGCTATCTGTAGAGAGACTGTTAGATTTTATGGAGTGGTTGAAGTGCCATTAACTGCGATTCGTCCATTCTATTCTTAATTTGTTTAAATTATGTAACTATGTAGAGGGTTTATTGAATATTCTAAAGGGTGGCTGGAGTATCCTTAATTGTGATCTGTCTTCGGTATATATACCATAAATGGTAAAAACTATAGAGAGTATATAGGGAGGAATGGTGGGGGCTGTGATGTATGTCTGGGGGAAAGGGTAGGTGATGGTATACATATATGTTTTGATAAAGTCTTTTGGCTAGCCTCTAGATATTTTGTGTGGAGGCATCTAATGGTTGGGACGTTAATTTTTTGTTAGCTGTTTTTTTAACCCTGTAAGGACTTAAACCTAGAGGGGAGAGACTCAGGATATTCTGGGGCGTGAGTTTAAGAGTTTTTGTTAACCCTGTAGGACCTATACCTAGAGGGGAGAGAATCAAGTTGTTCTGTGGGCTAAAATTTGAGAGGAGATGGCTATATTGCCCAGTCTGAACCAAATTAGATTAGATGGGATAGATCTTCTTTATTGTCCAGTCTTCTGAACTATAAAAGGAAGGCCAGTCCAGTGGAAAACGACAGTATCAATGTGGCCATGATCACGGAGTACAGTGAGAACAAAGACATCATAGAAAAAATCTTCCAGAAACACTGGTCACTCCTGAAAGAGGACGACTTAATAGGCGACAAACTACCAGCGAGACCTAAATTCATATACCGAAGAACTAAGAACTTGAAGAGCCGACTGGCCCCAAGTATTAAACAGAATAAGAAGCAAGGGATAACGGATACATTCGGAAAGGAAGTGAAAGGATTCTTCCCATGCCTACTATGTAAAGCGTGTAAACATGGAAAGAAATCGACCACACTCTGCAGTTTTACAACAAAAGAGGAATACAAAGTGAAAGAACTAATCAGATGTCAAGACAGCGGAGTGATATACATGCTACAGTGCACATGTGGTCTCCAATACATAGGCCAGACATCAAGAACCCTAAGAGACCGGATACGTGAACACCTATTGCAGATAGAAAAGTTAAACATGGACACAGCTTTGTATAGGCATTTTTCAACCAAGCATAAAGGGAACACTAAAGAATTAACCTACATGGGCATCCAGAAAATCGTGAAAGATTGGAGAGGTGGTAACTACACAAGAAAATTATTATCCGCAGAATCAAAGTGGATCTTTGATCTGGACTGTCTCCATCCAAAAGGATTAAACAATAAAGAAGATCTATCCCATCTAATCTAATTTGGTTCAGACTGGGCAATATAGCCATCTCCTCTCAAATTTTAGCCCACAGAACAACTTGATTCTCTCCCCTCTAGGTATAGGTCCTACAGGGTTAACAAAAACTCTTAAACTCACGCCCCAGAATATCCTGAGTCTCTCCCCTCTAGGTTTAAGTCCTTACAGGGTTAAAAAAACAGCTAACAAAAAATTAACGTCCCAACCATTAGATGCCTCCACACAAAATATCTAGAGGCTAGCCAAAAGACTTTATCAAAACATATATGTATACCATCACCTACCCTTTCCCCCAGACATACATCACAGCCCCCACCATTCCTCCCTATATACTCTCTATAGTTTTTACCATTTATGGTATATATACCGAAGACAGATCACAATTAAGGATACTCCAGCCACCCTTTAGAATATTCAATAAACCCTCTACATAGTTACATAATTTAAACAAATTAAGAATAGAATGGACGAATCGCAGTTAATGGCACTTCAACCACTCCATAAAATCTAACAGTCTCTCTACAGATAGCAAGAAAGGGCAATTGAACAGCCCCTATACAGTTCGGGTCCAAAAGGAAAATGGCAATACAAAACAACCTAGAATGTATGATAGAGAAACGGAGATGTCAGCATCACTTTAAGATACCACATCACTTTAAGATACCATACCCCTTTTCTTGTTCTCCCAAACCTACATGTAAGGTTGTGACAACTAGTAGACTAATTTCCCCAAAATTAGACCTAGGATGAATCATAATGAAACGGATAAGTCAGCATCACTTTAAGATACCACACCCCATCCTCGATCCCCCATATCTACAGTTATCGGTGCGATAATACAGGACAATTAGTAGATCAAATTCCCCAAAGTCCATTAAAGGGTATTAGAACGATCATAAACATCCTCGAATCCAAAGATATGTTAATGATTTACAAACTGTAGATGTGCTAATAAATTACCATAGCGCTCTCATATTACAAACCCTTAATAAAGGATGTTAGATACATAAAGATTTCGCTTATCATCGCTATAAATTGCAAATATGTTAACAATCACTATATCTCTTTTATATTGCAAATCTTCGAAAAAGGAAGTATAATATATAACGATTAGATACACAAATATTTAGCATATCATCGCTAATACGAAGATATCGATACACATAGCATAAAGGAATAATACAACAGAATACCATTTGGACTAATAAAAATAATAAGAAGTTTTTATTTTATGAATAACAAATCAAGATACAACAGTGATAATTTATTTACATACATCCCCCTATTCAATAAAGTTGCTTAGCTAAACCAATCACTGGCGCCGACTAGTGATGACGTCACAGCCAATGGGGATTATCAAAAATCGGAACCAATACTAAAAGTCCTTAAACTATAAATAAATATTGATCAATAATTGTAAATCAAATTGACCATATCACAAGGACACAAAATTAATACAGGCGTCTAAGGCAATAAAGTAGCCACGCATCCCCCACCGGAAGTGACGTCATCGCAAACACGGAGGTAAAGGGTATAAGAAATAAATGCCAAGAAACAACTTTAAAAAAAACCCTTATGGCATCAATACCATTAGACAACAAAAAACTGTTAAGGAAATAGATTCATAACAATTATACAGATAAATTCAGAATATCATAACAATGGGAAACCGGAAGTCATTGACAAATGACACTTCCGGTTACAACTTGAATTCCCCTATATAAGGCCCAAACAAATAGCTTACCATTAGTCTTGATAAAGGCCTAGGCAAGGCCGAAACGCGTAGACCTGGTAAGCTTTATTTCATTAGGAGGGTACATTGAAAGTATTATCTACACATTGTATATTCTCTTTCTCCACAGGTTTTTATCGAATATTTGTCTGTTATTCCCACTGTTGTTTTTGTTTTTGCTTTCTACTTGGAGCTCAGTCTCCAAATTGCACTGTTTGACTTTATAAAGTTTTTTACATCACTTATCACGTTGCTGGATATTTTTGCACAGGAGTGGAGTATTCTAAAAGAATTAACTTTCATCGCTACATTGTTTTCATCCTTTCCCTCACAGGATTGACATTATTTTTTCCTTCAAAAAAATTTTTTACATTTTTTTCTTTCCTCACAGGATTGACATTTTTTGTTACATTTTTTGTTACAGGTTTGACACATTTTTTTTTTTGGACACATTATTATTATTTTTTGGTCACAGGATTGACAATTGACTTCTGGTCACAGGATTGATTTTGACTTTGAACTTTTTTTCATTTTTTCTATTTCTTTTCTCACCACTTGAACTCAGCACTCAGTGTGGGGCGCAAGCTCCCACACACACATCCACACATATCATTGTTGTTTATTGGAGCTACCTGTCTGATTGCTCTGTATATAGTGC